>NC_091057.1:86707365-87008669 GCF_000393655.2 Nicotiana sylvestris | reverse complement strand
CAAAAAATAGTTCAGTTTAGGGTTTAAAACCCTAATGTTGACTGAAGGAAAAGAGTTCAGTTTAGAGTTTAAAACCCTAATGCTGACTAAAGGGAAAGAGTTCAGTTTAGGGTTAAAAACCCTAATCCTAATTAAAAGGAAAAAGTTCAGTTTAGGGTTTAAAACCCTAATGCTGACTAAAGGGAAAAAGTTCAGTTTAGGGTTTAAAACCCCAATGTTGACTGAAGGGAAAAGTTCAGTTTAGGGTTTAAAACCCTAATGCTGACTAAATAGAAAAGAGTTCAGTTTAGGGTTTAAAACTCTAATGCTGATTAAATGGAAAAAGTTCAGTTTAGGGTTTAAAACCCTAATGCTGACTAAAGGCAAAAAGTTCAGTTTAGGGTTTAAAACCCCAATGCTGACTGAAGGAAAGAGTTCAGTTTAGGGTTTAAAACCCTAATGTTGACTACAAGAAAGAGTTCAGTTTAGGGTTTAAAACCCTAATGCTGACTAAATGGAAAAGAGTTCAGTTTAGGGTTTAAAACCCTAATGCTGACTAAATGGAAAAGAGTTCAGTTTAGGGTTTAAAACCCTAATGCTGACTAAATGGAAAAGAGTTCAGTTTAGGGTTTAAAACCCTAATGCTGATTAAATGGAAAAAGTTCAAGTTTAGGGTTTAAAACCCTAATGCTGACTAAAGGCAAAAAGTTCAGTTTAGGGTTTAAAACCCCAATGCTGACTGAAGGAAAGAGTTCAGTTTAGGGTTTAAAACCCTAATGTTGACTACAAGAAAGAGTTCAGTTTAGGGTTTAAAACCCTAATGCTGACTAAATGGAAAAGAGTTCAGTTTAGGGTTTAAAACCCTAATGCTGACTAAATGGAAAAGAGTTCAGTTTAGGGTTTAAAACCCTAATGCTGACTAAATGGAAAAGAGTTCAGTTTAGGGTTTAAAACCCTAATGCTGACTAAATGGAAAAAGTTCAGTTTAGGGTTTAAAACCCTAATGCTGACTGAAGGAAAAGAGTTCAGTTTAGGGTTTAAAACCTTAATGCTGACTAAAGGGAAAAAGTTCAGTTTAGGGTTTAAAACCCCAATGCTGACTGAAGGAAAAAGTTCAGTTTAGGGTTTAAAACCCTAATGCTAACTACAGGAAAGAGTTCAGTTTAGGGTTTAAAACCCTAATGCTAACTAAAGGAAAAGAGTTCAGTTTAGGGTTTAAAACCCTAGTGCTGACTGAAGGAAAGAGTTCAGTTTAGTGTTTAAAACCCTAATGTTGACTACCGGAAATAGTTCAGTTTAGGGTTTAAAACCCTAATGCTGACTGAAGGAAAAGAGTTCAGTTTAGGGTTTAAAACCCTAATGCTGACTAAAGGGAAAAAGTTCAGTTTAGGGTTTAAAACCCTAATCCTGAATAAAGGGAAAAGTTCAGTTTAAGGTTTAAAACCCGAATGCTGACTAAAGGAAAAAAGTTCAGTTTAGGGTTTAAAACCCCAATGCTGACTGAAGGGAAAAGTTCAGTTTAGGGTTTAAAACCCCAATGCTGACTGAAGGAAAAAGTTCAGTTTAGGGTTTAAAACCCTAATGCTGACTACAGGAAAGAGTTCAGTTTAGGGTTTAAAACCCTAATGCTGACTGAAGGAAAAGAGTTCAGTTTAGGGTTTAAAACCCTAATGCTGACTAAAAGGAAAGAATACAGTTTAGGGTTTAAAACCCTAATCCTGATTAAAGGGAAAAAGTTCAGTTTAGGGTTTAAAACCCTAATGCTGACTAAAGGGAAAAGTTCAGTTTAGGGTTTAAAACCCTAATGCTGACTACAGGAAAGAGTTGAGTTTAGGCTTAAAACCCTAATGTTGACTGAAGGAAAAGAGTTCAGTTTAGGGTTTAAAACCCTAATGCTGACTACAGGAAAGAGTTCAGTTTAGGGTTTAAAACCCCAATGCTAACTGAAGGGAAAATTTCAGTTTAGGGTTTAAAACCCTAATGCTGACTACAAGAAAGAGTTCAGTTTAGGGTTTAAAACCCTAATGCTGACTAAAGGAAAAGAGTTCAGTTTAGGGTTTAAAACCCTAATGTTGACTGAAGGAAAAGAGTTCAGTTTAGGGTTTAAAACGCTAATGCTGACTACAGGAAAAAGTTCAGTTTAGGGTTTAAAACCATAATGCTGACTAAATGGAAAAGAGTTCAGTTTAGGGTTTAAAACCCTAATGCTGACTGAAGGAAAGAGTTCAGTTTAGTGTTTAAAACCCTAATGCTGACTACAAGAAAGAGTTCAGTTTAGGGTTTAAAACCCTAATGCTGACTGAAGGAAAAAAGTTCAATTTAGGGTTTAAAACCCTAATGCTGACTAAAGGGAAAAAGTTCAGTTTAGGGTTTAAAACCCTAATCCTGATTAAAGGGAAAAAGTTCAGTTTAGGGTTTAAAACCCTAATGCTGACTAAGGGGAAAAAGTTCAGTTTAGGGTTTAAAACCCCAATGCTGACTGAAAGGAAAAGTTCAGTTTAGGGTTTAAAACCCCAATGCTGACTGAAAGAAAGAGTTCAGTTTAGGGTTTAAAACCCTAATGCTGACTACATGAAAGAGTTCAGTTTAGGGTTTAAAACCCTAATGCTGACTGAAAGAAAAGAGTTCAGTTTAGGGTATAAAACCCTAATGCTGATTAAAGGGAAAAAGTACAGTTTAGGGTTTAAAACCCTAATCCTGATTAAAGGGAAAAAGTTCAGTTTAGGGTTTAAAACCCTAATGCTGACTAAAGGGAAAAGTTCAGTTTAGGGTTTAAAACCCTAATGCTGACTACAAGAAAGAGTTCAGTTTAGGGTTTAAAACCCTAATGTTGACTGAAGGAAAAAAGTTCAGTTTAGGGTTTAAAACCCTAATGCTGACTACAGGAAAGAGTTCAGTTTAGGGTTTAAAACCCCAATGCTAACTGAAGGGAAAAGTTCAGTTTAAGGTTTAAAACCCTAATGCTGACTACAGGAAAGAGTTCAGTTTAGGGTTTAAAAACCTAATGCTGACGAAATGGAAAAGAGTTCAGTTTAGGGTTTAAAACCCTAATGCTGACTAAATGGAAAAGAGTTCAGTTTAGGGTTTAAAACCCTAATGCTGACTAAATGGAAAAGAGTTCAGTTTAGGGTTTAAAACCCTAATGCTGACTAAATGGAAAAGAGTTCAGTTTAGGGTTTAAAACCCTAATGCTGACTAAATGGAAAAAGTTCAGTTTAGGGTTTAAAACCCTAATGCTGACTGAAGGAAAAGAGTTCAGTTTAGGGTTTAAAACCTTAATGCTGACTAAAGGGAAAAAGTTCAGTTTAGGGTTTAAAACCCCAATGCTGACTGAAGGAAAAAGTTCAGTTTAGGGTTTAAAACCCTAATGCTAACTACAGGAAAGAGTTCAGTTTAGGGTTTAAAACCCTAATGCTAACTAAAGGAAAAGAGTTCAGTTTAGGGTTTAAAACCCTAGTGCTGACTGGAGGAAAGAGTTCAGTTTAGTGTTTAAAACCCTAATGCTGACTACCGGAAATAGTTCAGTTTAGGGTTTAAAACCCTAATGCTGACTGAAGGAAAAGAGTTCAATTTAGGGTTTAAAACCCTAATGCTGACTAAAGGGAAAAAGTTCAGTTTAGGGTTTAAAACCCTAATCCTGAATAAAGGGAAAAGTTCAGTTTAAGGTTTAAAACCCGAATGCTGACTAAAGGAAAAAAGTTCAGTTTAGGGTTTAAAACCCCAATGCTGACTGAAGGGAAAAGTTCAGTTTAGGGTTTAAAACCCCAATGCTGACTGAAGGAAAAAGTTCAGTTTAGGGTTTAAAACCCTAATGCTGACTACAGGAAAGAGTTCAGTTTAGGGTTTAAAACCCTAATGCTGACTGAAGGAAAAGAGTTCAGTTTAGGGTTTAAAACCCTAATGCTGACTAAAGGGAAAGAATACAGTTTAGGGTTTAAAACCCTAATCCTGATTAAAGGGAAAAAGTTCAGTTTAGGGTTTAAAACCCTAATGCTGACTAAAGGGAAAAGTTCAGTTTAGGGTTTAAAACCCTAATGCTGACTACAGGAAAGAGTTGAGTTTAGGCTTAAAACCCTAATGTTGACTGAAGGAAAAGAGTTCAGTTTAGGGTTTAAAACCCTAATGCTGACTACAGGAAAGAGTTCAGTTTAGGGTTTAAAACCCCAATGCTAACTGAAGGGAAAATTTCAGTTTAGGGTTTAAAACCCTAATGTTGACTACAAGAAAGAGTTCAGTTTAGGGTTTAAAACCCTAATGCTGACTAAAGGAAAAGAGTTCAGTTTAGGGTTTAAAACCCTAATGTTGACTGAAGGAAAAGAGTTCAGTTTAGGGTTTAAAACGCTAATGCTGACTACAAGAAAAAGTTCAGTTTAGGGTTTAAAACCATAATGCTGACTAAATGGAAAAGAGTTCAGTTTAGGGTTTAAAACCCTAATGCTGACTGAAGGAAAGAGTTCAGTTTAGTGTTTAAAACCCTAATGCTGACTACAGGAAAGAGTTCAGTTTAGGGTTTAAAACCCTAATGCTGACTGAAGGAAAAAAGTTCAATTTAGGGTTTAAAACCCTAATGCTGACTAAAGGGAAAAAGTTCAGTTTAGGGTTTAAAACCCTAATCCTGATTAAAGGGAAAAAGTTCAGTTTAGGGTTTAAAACCCTAATGCTGACTAAGGGGAAAAAGTTCAGTTTAGGGTTTAAAACCCCAATGCTGACTGAAAGGAAAAGTTCAATTTAGGGTTTAAAACCCTAATGCTGACTAAAGGGAAAAAGTTCAGTTTAGGGTTTAAAACCCTAATCCTGATTAAAGGGAAAAAGTTCAGTTTAGGGTTTAAAACCCTAATGCTGACTAAGGGGAAAAAGTTCAGTTTAGGGTTTAAAACCCCAATGCTGACTGAAAGGAAAAGTTCAGTTTAGGGTTTAAAACCCCAATGCTGACTGAAAGAAAGAGTTCAGTTTAGGGTTTAAAACCCTAATGCTGACTACATGAAAGAGTTCAGTTTAGGGTTTAAAACCCTAATGCTGACTGAAAGAAAAGAGTTCAGTTTAGGGTATAAAACCCTAATGCTGATTAAAGGGAAAAAGTACAGTTTAGGGTTTAAAACCCTAATCCTGATTAAAGGGAAAAAGTTCAGTTTAGGGTTTAAAACCCTAATGCTGACTAAAGGGAAAAGTTCAGTTTAGGGTTTAAAACCCTAATGCTGACTACAAGAAAGAGTTCAGTTTAGGGTTTAAAACCCTAATGTTGACTGAAGGAAAAAAGTTCAGTTTAGGGTTTAAAACCCTAATGCTGACTACAGGAAAGAGTTCAGTTTAGGGTTTAAAACCCCAATGCTAACTGAAGGGAAAAGTTCAGTTTAAGGTTTAAAACCCTAATGCTGACTACAGGAAAGAGTTCAGTTTAGGGTTTAAAACCCTAATGCTGACGAAATGGAAAAGAGTTCAGTTTAGGGTTTAAAACCCTAATGCTGACTAAATGGAAAAAAGTTCAGTTTAGGGTTTAAAACCCTAATGCTGACTAAAGGGAAAAAGTTCAGTTTACGGTTTAAAACCCCAATGCTGACTGAAGAGAAAAGTTCAGTTTAGGGTTTAAAACCCTAATCCTGATTAAAAGGAAAAGTTCAGTTTAGGGTTTAAAACCTTAATGATGACTAAAGGGAAGAGTTCAGTTTAGGGTTTAAAACCCTAATCCTGACTAAAGGGAAGAGTTTAGTTTAGTGTTTAAAACCCTAATGCTGACTAAAGGAAAAGAGTTCAGTTTAGAGTTTAAAACCCTAATGCTGACTGAATGGAAAAGAGTTTAGTTTAGGGTTTAAAACCCTAATGCTGACTGAAGGAAAAAAGTTCAGTTTAGGGTTTAAAACCCCAATGCTGACTGAAGGAAAGAGTTCAGTTTAGGGTTTAAAACCCTAATGCTGACTACAGGAAAGAGTTCAGTTTAGGGTTTAAAACCCTAATGCTGACTAAAGGAAAAGAGTTAAGTTTATGGTATAAAACCCTAATGCTGACTGAAGGAAAAGAGTTCAGTTTAGGGTTTAAAACCCAAATGCTGACTAAATGGAAAATAGTTTAGTTTAGGGTTTAAAACCCTAATGGTGACTGAAGGAAAGAGTTCAGTTTAGGGTTTAAAACCCTAATGCTGACTACAGGAAATAGTTCAGTTTAGGGTTTAAAACCCTAATGTTGACTGAATGAAAAGAGTTCAGTTTAGGGTTTAAAACCCTAATGCTGACTAAAGGGAAAGAGTTCAGTTTAGGGTTAAAAACCCTAATCCTAATTAAAGGGAAAAAGTTCAGTTTAGGGTTTAAAACCCAAATGCTGACTAAAGGGAAAAAGTTCAGTTTAGGGTTAAAAACCCCAATGCTGACTGAAGGAAAAAGTTCAGTTTAGGGTTTAAAACCCCAATGCTGACTACAGGAAAGAGTTCAGTTTAGGGTTTAAAACCCTAATGCTGACTGAAGGAAAATAGTTCAGTTTAGGGTTTAAAACCCTAATGCTGACTGAAGGGAAAGAGTTCAGTTTAGGGTTTAAAACCCTAATGCTGACTAAATGGAAAAGAGTTCAGTTTAGGGTTTAAAACCCTAATGCTAACTAAAGGTAAAAGTTCAGTTTAGGGTTTAAAACCCTAATGCTGACTGAAGGGAAAGAGTTCAGTTTAGGGTTTAAAACCCTAATCTTGATTAAAGGAAAAAAGTTCAGTTTAGGGTTTAAAACCCTAATGCTGACTAAAGGTAAAAGTTCAGTTTAGGGTTTAAAACCCTAATGCTGACTACAGGAAAGAGTTGAGTTTAGGCTTTAAAACGCTAATGTTGACTGAAGGAAAAGAGTTCAGTTTAGGGTTTAAAACCCTAATGCTGACTACAGGAAAGAGTTCAGTTTAGGGTTTAAACCCCCAATGCTAACTGAAGGGAAAAGTTTAGGTTAGGGTTTAAAACCCGAATGCTGACTACAATAAAGAGTTCAGTTTAGGGTTTAAAACCCTAATGCTGACTAAAGGAAAAAAGTTCAGTTTAGGGTTTAAAACCCTAATGCTGACTGAAGGAAAAGAGTTCAGTTTAGGGTTTAAAACCCTAATGCTGACTACAGGAAAAAGTTCAGTTTAGGGTTTAAAACCATAATGCTGACTAAATGGAAAAGAGTTCAGTTTAGGGTTTAAAACCCTAATGCTGACTGAAGGAAAAAGTTCAGTTTAGTGTTTAAAACCCTAATGCTGACTACAGGAAAGAGTTTAGTTTAGGGTTTAAAACCCTAATGCTGACTAAAGGGAAAAAGTTCAGTTTAGGGTTTAAAACCCTAATCCTGATTAAAGTGAAAAAGTTCAGTTTAGGGTTTAAAACCCTAATGCTGACTAAAGGGAAAAGTTCAGTTTAGGGTTTAAAACCCTAATGCTGACTACAGGAAAGAGTTGAGTTTAGGCTTTAAAACCCTAATGTTGACTGAAGGAAAAGAGTTCAGTTTAGGGTTTAAAACCCTAATGCTGACTACAGAAATCTGTTTAGGGTTTAAAACCCCAATACTAACTGAAGGGAAAAGTTCAGTTTAGGGTTTAAAACCCTAATGCTGACTACAGGAAAGAGTTCAGTTTAGGGTTTAAAACCCTAATGCTGACGAAATGGAAAAAAGTTCAGTTTAGGGTTTAAAACCCTAATGCTGACTAAATGGAAAAAAGTTCAGTTTAGGGTTTAAAACCCTAATGCTGACTAAAGGGAAAAATTCAGTTTAGGGTTTAAAACCCTAATGCTGACTGAATGGAAAAGTTCAGTTTAGGGTTTAAAACCCTAATCCTGATTAAAGGGAAAAGTTCAGTTTAGGGTTTAAAACCTTAATGCTGACTAAAGGGAAGAGTTCAGTTTAGGGTTTAAAACCCTAATCCTGACTAAAGGGAGGAGTTCAGTTTAGGGTTTAAAATCCTAATGCTGACTAAATGGAAAAAGTTCAGTTTAGGGTTTAAAACCCTAATGCTGACTAAAGGAAAGAGTTCAGTTTAGGGTTTAAAACCCTAATGCTGACTGAATGGAAAAGAGTTCAGTTTAGGGTTTAAAATCCTAATGCTAACTAAAGTAAAAGTTAAGTTTAGGGTTTAAAACCCTAATGCTGACTAGAGGAAAAATTCAGTTTAGGGTTTAAAACTCTAATGCTGACTAAATGGAAAAGTTCAGTTTAGGGTTTAAAACCCTAATGCTGACTGAAGGAAAAGAGTTCAGTTTAGGGTTTAAAACCCTAATGCTGACTAAATGGAAAAAGTTCAGTTTAGGGTTTAAAACCCTAATGCTGACTGAAGGAAAGAGTTCAGTTTAGGGTTTAAAACCCTAATGCTGACTACAGGAAATAGTTCAGTTTAGGGTTTAAAACCCTAATGTTGACTGAAGGAAAAGAGTTCAGTTTAGAGTTTAAAACCCTAATGCTGACTAAAGGGAAAGAGTTCAGTTTAGGGTTAAAAACCCTAATCCTAATTAAAAGGAAAAAGTTCAGTTTAGGGTTTAAAACCCTAATGCTGACTACAGGAAATAGTTCAGTTTAAGGTTTAAAACCCTAATGTTGACTGAAGGAAAAGAGTTCAGTTTAGGGTTTAAAACCCTAATGCTGACTACAGGAAAGAGTTCAGTTTAGGGTGTAAAACCCTAATGCTGACTGAAGGAAAAGAGTTCAGTTTTGGGTTTAAAACCCTAATGTTGACTACAAGAAAGAGTTCAGTTTAGGGTTTAAAACCCTAATGCTGACTAAATGGAAAAGAGTTCAGTTTAGGGTTTAAAACCCTAATGCTGACTAAATGGAAAAGAGTTCAGTTTAGGGTTTAAAACCCTAATGCTGACTAAATGGAAAAGAGTTCAGTTTAGGGTTTAAAACCCTAATGCTGACTAAATGGAAAAAGTTCAGTTTAGGGTTTAAAACCCTAATGCTGACTGAAGGAAAAGAGTTCAGTTTAGGGTTTAAAACCTTAATGCTGACTAAAGGGAAAAAGTTCAGTTTAGGGTTTAAAACCCCAATGCTGACTGAAGGAAAAAGTTCAGTTTAGGGTTTAAAACCCTAATGCTAACTACAGGAAAGAGTTCAGTTTAGGGTTTAAAACCCTAATGCTAACTAAAGGAAAAGAGTTCAGTTTAGGGTTTAAAACCCTAGTGCTGACTGAAGGAAAGAGTTCAGTTTAGTGTTTAAAACCCTAATGCTGACTACCGGAAATAGTTCAGTTTAGGGTTTAAAACCCTAATGCTGACTGAAGGAAAAGAGTTCAGTTTAGGGTTTAAAACCCTAATGCTGACTAAAGGGAAAAAGTTCAGTTTAGGGTTTAAAACCCTAATCCTGAATAAAGGGAAAAGTTCAGTTTAAGGTTTAAAACCCTAATGCTGACTAAAGGGAAAAAGTTCAGTTTAGGGTTTAAAACCCCAATGCTGATTGAAGGGAAAAGTTCAGTTTAGAGTTTAAAACCCTAATGCTGACTTTAGGAAAGAGTTGAGTTTAGGATTAAAACCCTAATGTTGACTGAAGGAAAAGAGTTCAGTTTAGGGTTTAAAACCCTAATGCTGACTACAGGAAAGAGTTCAATTTAGGGTTTAAAACCCCAATGCTAACTGAAGGGAAAAGTTCAGTTTAGGGTTTAAAACCCGAATGCTGACTACAATAAAGAGTTCAGTTTAGGGTTTAAAACCCTAATGCTGACTGAAGGAAAAGAGTTCAGTTTAGGGTTTAAAACCCTAATGCTGACTGAAGGAAAAGAGTTAAGTTTATGGTATAAAACCCTAATGCTGACTGAAGGAAAAGAGTTCAGTTTAGGGTTTAAAACCCTAATGCTGACTAAATGGAAAAGAGTTTAGTTTAGGGTTTAAAACCCTAATGCTGACTGAAGGAAAAGTTCAGTTTAGGGTTTAAAACCCTAATGCTGACTAAAGGAAAAGAGTTCAGTTTAGGGTTTAAAACCCTAATGCTGACTGAAGGAAAAGAGTTCAGTTTAGGGTTTAAAACCCTAATGCTGACTAAAGGGAAAGAGTTCAGTTTAGGGTTTAAAATCCTAATCCTAATTAAAGGGAAAAAGTTTAGTTTAGGGTTTAAAACCCTAATGCTGACTAAAGGGAAAAAGTTCAGTTTAGGGTTTAAAACCCCAATGCTGACTGAAGGAAAAAGTTCAGTTTAGGGTTTAAAACCTCAATGCTGACTGAAGGAAAGAGTTTAGTTTAGGGTTTAAAACCCTAATGCTGACTACAGGAAAAAGTTCAGTTTAGGGTTTAAAACCATAATGCTGACTGAAGGAAAAGAGTTTAGTTTAGGGTATAAAACCCTAATGCTGACTAAAGGGAAAAAGTTCAGTTTAGGGTTTAAAACCCTAATCCTGATTAAAGGGAAAAAGTTCAGTTTAGGGTATAAAACCTTAATGCTGACTAAAGGGAAAAAGTTCAGTTTAGGGTTTAAAACCCCAATGCTGACTGAAGGGAAAAGTTCAGTTTAGGGTTTAAAACCCCAATGTTGACTGAAGGAAAGAGTTTAGTTTAGGGTTTAAAACCCTAATGCTGACTACAGGAAAAAGTTCAGTTTAGGGTTTAAAACCCTAATCCTGATTAAAGGGAAAAAGTTCAGTTTAGGGTTTAAAACCCTAATGCTGACTAAAGGAAAAGAGTTCAGTTTAGGGTTTAAAACCCTAATGCTGACTGAAGGAAAAGAGTTCAGTTTAGGGTTTAAAACCCTAATGCTAACTACAGGAAAAAGTTCAGTTTAGGGTTTAAAACCATAATGCTGACTAAATGGAAAAGAGTTCAGTTTAGGGTTTAAAACCCTAATGCTGACTAAAGGAAAGAGTTCAGTTTAGTGTTTAAAACCCTAATGCTGACTATAGGAAAGAGTTTAGTTTAGGGTTTAAAACCCTAATGCTGACTGAAGGAAAGAGTTCAGTTTATGGTTTAAAACCCTAATCCTGATTAAAGGGAAAAAGTTTTGTTTAGGGTTTAAAACCCTAATGCTGACTAAAGGGAAAAAGTTCAGTTTAGGGTTTATAACCCCAATGCTGACTGAAGGGAAAAGTTCAGTTTAGAGTTTAAAACCCTAATGCTGACTACAGGAAAGAGTTGAGTTTAGGCTTAAAACCCTAATGTTGACTGAAGGAAAAGAGTTCAGTTTAGGGTTTAAAACCCTAATGCTGACTACAGGAAAGAGTTCAATTTAGGGTTTAAAACCCCAATGCTAACTGAAGGGAAAAGTTCAGTTTAGGGTTTAAAACCCGAATGCTGACTACAATAAAGAGTTCAGTTTAGGGTTTAAAACCCTAATGCTGACTAAAGGAAAAGAGCTCAGTTTAGGGTTTAAAACCCTAATGCTGACTGAAGGAAAAGAGTTAAGTTTATGGTATAAAACCCTAATGCTGACTGAAGGAAAAGAGTTCAGTTTAGGGTTTAAACCCTAATGCTGACTAAATGGAAAAGAGTTTAGTTTAGGGTTTAAAACCCTAATGCTGACTGAAGGAAAGAGTTCAGTTTAGGGTTAAAAACCCTAATGCTGACTACAGGAAATAGTTCAGTTTAGGGTTTAAAACCCTAATGCTGACTGAAGGAAAAGAGTTTCGTTTAGGGTTTAAAACCCTAATGTTGACTAAAGGGAAAGAGTTCAGTTTAGGGTTTAAAATCCTAATCCTGATTAAAGGGAAAAAGTTTAGTTTAGGGTTTAAAACCCTACTGCTGACTAAAGGGAAAAAGTTCAGTTTAGGGTTTAAAACCCCAATGTTGACTGAAGGGAAAAGTTCAGTTTAGGGTTTAAAACCCCAATGCTGACTGAAGGAAAGAGTTTAGTTTAGGGTTTAAAACCCTAATGCTGACTATAGGAAAAAGTTCAGTTTAGGGTTTAAAACCCTAATGCTGACTGAAGGAAAAGAGTTCAGTTTAGGGTTTAAAACCCTAATGCTGACTACATGAAAGAGTTCAGTTTAAGGTTTAAAACCCTAATGCTGACTAAAGGAAAAGAGTTCAGTTTAGGGTTTAAAACCCTAATGCTGACTGAAGGAAAAGAGTTCAGTTTAGGGTTTAAAACCCTAATGCTGACTGAAGGAAAAGAGTTAAGTTTATGGTATAAAACCCTAATGCTGACTGAAGGAAAAGAGTTCAGTTTAGGGTTTAAAACCCTAATGCTGACTAAATGGAAAAGAGTTTAGTTTAGGGTTTAAAACCCTAATGCTGACTGAAGGAAAGAGTTCAGTTTAGGGTTTAAAACCCTAATGCTGACTACAGGAAATAGTTCAGTTTAGGGTTTAAAACCCTAATGCTGACTGAAGGAAAAGAGTTCAGTTTAGGGTTTAAAACCCTAATGCTGACTAAAGGGAAAGAGTTCAGTTTAGGGTTTAAAATCCTAATCCTGATTAAAGGGAAAAAGTTTAGTTTAGGGTTTAAAACCCTACTGCTGACTAAAGGGAAAAAGTTCAGTTTAGGGTTTAAAACCCCAATGCTGACTGAAGGGAAAAGTTCAGTTTAGGGTTTAAAACCCCAATGCTGACTGAAGGAAAGAGTTTAGTTTAGGGTTTAAAACCCTAATGCTGACTATAGGAAAAAGTTCAGTTTAGGGTTTAAAACCATAATGCTGACTGAAGGAAAAGAGTTCAGTTTAGGGTATAAAACCTTAATGCTGACTAAAGGGAAAAAGTTCAGTTTAGGGTTTAAAACCCTAATCCTGATTAAAGGAAAAAAGTTCAGTTTAGGGTATAAAACCTTAATGCTGACTAAAGGGAAAAAGTTCAGTTTAGGGTTTAAAACCCCAATGCTAACTGAAGGAAAGAGTTCAGTTTAGGATTTAAAACCCTAATGCTGACTACATGAAAGAGTTCAGTTTAAGGTTTAAAACCCTAATGCTGACTAAAGGAAAAGAGTTCAGTTTAGGGTTTAAAACCCTAATGCTGACTGAAGGAAAAGAGTTCAGTTTAGGGTTTAAAACCCTAATGCTGACTAAATGGAAAAGAGTTCAGTTTAGGGTTTAAAACCCTAATGTTGACTAAAGGAAAGAGTTCAGTTTAGGATTTAAAACCCTAATGCTGACTACAGGAAATAGTTCAGTTTAGGGTTTAAAACCCTAATGTTGACTGAAGGAAAAGAGTTCAGTTTAGGGTTTAAAACCCTAATGCTGACTAAAGGGAAAGAGTTCAGTTTAGGGTTAAAAACCCTAATCCTAATTAAAGGGAAAATGTTCAGATTAGGGTTTAAAACCCTAATGATGACTAAAGGGAAAAAGTTCAGTTTAGGGTTTAAAACCCCAATGCTGACTGAAGGGAAAAGTTCAGTTTAGGGTTTAAAACCACAATGCTGACTGAAGGAAAGAGTTCAGTTTAGGGTTTAAAACCCTAATGCTGACTACAGGAAAGAGTTCAGTTTAGGATTTAAAACCCTAATGCTAACTGAAGGAAAAGAGTTCAGTTTAGGGTTTAAAACCCTAATGCTGACTAAAGGGAAAGAGTTCAGTTTAGGGTTTAAAACCCTAATCCTGATTAAAGGGAAAAAGTTCAGTTTAGGGTTTAAAACCCTAATGCTGACTAAAGGGAAAAGTTCAGTTTAGGGTTTAAAACCCTAATGCTGACTACAGGAAAGAGTTGAGTTTAGGGTTTAAAACCCTAATGCTGACTAAAGGGAAAGAGTTCAGTTTAGGGTTTAAAACCCTAATGCTGACTACAGGAAAGAGTTCAGTTTACGGTTTAAAACCCTAATGCTGACTAAAGGAAAGAGTTCAGTTTAGGGTTTAAAACCCTAATGCTGACTGAATGGAAAAAGTTCAGTTTAGGGTTTAAAATCCTAATGCTGACTAAAGGAAAGAGTTCAGTTTAGGGTTTAAAACCCTAATGCTGACTAAATGGAAAAAGTTCAGTTTAGGGTTTAAAACCCTAATGCTGACTAAAGGGAAAAAGTTCAGTTTAGGGTTTAAAACCCCAATGCTGACTGAAGGGAAAAGTTCAGTTTAGGGTTTAAAACCATAATCCTAATTAAAGGGAAAAGTTCAGTTTAGGGTTTTAAACCCTAATGCTGACTAAAGGGAAGAGTTCAGTTTAGGGTTTAAAACCCTAATCCTGATTAAAGGAAAGAGTTCAGTTTAGGGTTTAAAACTCTAATGCTGAATAAATGGAAAAGAGTTCAGTTTAGGGTTTAAAACCCTAATGCTGACTGAAGGGAAAAAGTTCAGTTTAGGGTTTAAAACCCCAATGCTGACTGAAGGAAAGAGTTCAGTTTAGGGTTTAAAACCCTAATGCTGACTACAGGAAAGAGTTCAGTTTAGGATTTAAAACCCTAATGCTAACTGAAGGAAAAGAGTTCAGTTTAGGGTTTAAAATCCTAATGCTGACTAATGGGAAAAAGTTCAGTTTAGGGTTTAAAACCCTAATCCTGATTAAAGGGAAAAGTTCAGTTTAGAGTTTTAAAACCCTAATGCTGACTAAAGGAAAAAGTTCAGTTTAGGGTTTAAAACCCTAATGCTGACTGAAGGAAAAGAGTTCAGTTTAGGGTTTAAAACCCTAATGCTGACTAAAGGGAAAAAGTTTAGTTTAGGGTTTAAAACCCTAATGCTGACTGAATGAAAAAAGTTCAGTTTAGGGTTTAAAACCTCAATGCTGACTGAATGGAAAAGAGTTCGGTTTAGGGTTTAAAACCCTAATGCTGACTAAAGGGAAGAGTTCAGTTTAGGGTTTAAAACCCTAATCCTGATTGAAGGGAAAAGTTCAGTTTAGGGTTTAAAACCCTAATGCTGACTAAAGGGAAAAGTTCAGTTTAGGGTTTAAAATCCTAATGCTGACTAAATGGAAAAAGTTCAGTTTAGGGTTTAAAACCCTAATGCTGACTAAAGGGAAAAGTTCAGTTTAGGGTTTAAAACCCTAATGCTGACTAAATGGAAAAGTTCGAGGATACTAACCGACACCTCCCCTTTTTTGAATTTTTCTTGTTTTAGTAAAAGGTAAAAGAGAATTTTGTGGAAACTTACCTTTCGAGTGGATTCCTTACTGCCGAACTGTTTCTTGTACTCATGTACCTTCTTCTTTGGGTGACACCTGCTTTTTGCACGATTGTCTTGGATTATACTTGTTTCAACTTCTCAAACAAAGAACAATTGTTAGTTCGGAAATGGCGGTTGGTTTGGTGACCTTGATTGTTCCAGTTTCTTTGTTGCGTCCTTATTTCTGTTGAGAAGTCCTGCCATTGATTGGATTCAATTGGCGAAACCCTTTTGGACTGCTCAGGCTTGTATTTCCAAATTCTGTGATGATTTGCCTTGTAAAGCTCCTTTTTTTGTGTCCCGTTTTGCTTGGGGATTCTCAACGAGGATTTTATTGGGGATACTCTGTGGGGATTTGTACAAGGCGGTCTTGCCGGGGATTTGTTGCAAAGTGGACTTGCCAGGATTTGTTGGGAAAGCTCGCTGGGGAATTTTTACAAAGGGAGGCTCTATGGGGATTTGTACAAAGGGAATTTCTGTGGGGATTTGTACAAGGGAAGTTCTGTGGGGATTTGTACAAAACGGACTTGCTGGGGAAATTTCTCTTTTTTTTTTAATGTAGTCGAACATCATGTTTCATTAGGTTTGGACAAACGTGCCAACGAAACGGGGCATTTCCCTTGCAAAACGGAATTCCGTGAAACCAAACCTGCCACCTGTCCTTTCCGATATATCTGGAACTTAGGGTTAAAAACGAAAGGGATTCAAAGAAAAACAAAGAAAGGAGAAAGTAAACTTTAGAAAAGAAGTGCCCCTTTCGGGACGAAAAAGACTTATCTGAGGAAGACAATGCTGACTTTAAATGGATATGACATGCTCTTTGGACTGGACGCCTGACCTTCAATGACCTTGCATTTCCTCCCGAACCAAAATGGGTCTGTGTTTCAAAACTGGTGGAACTTTGCCGAGACCTCCTTGGGTAGAGTCGTTCTTTCGGCCAACAACGCCCTTTGCGGGTTTTCGCTAGCTGACCTCTCTCATTTCCCTCCTTGTTGTCGCTTGATAACACTCTTTACGAGTTTTTACTACACAAGCTCTCTCATTTCGGTTTCTCTACTCCCGTCGCCTCGCGGTGGCCGGAGGTTTTCACCGACGAGACTCTCTCATTTTATTTTTCTCAATTTATAGTGTATCGGTCTCCATTCGTGACGCCTTTTGGCTTCCCGTTACCTTTGGTGATTGATCTGAAAGGCTTGTGCTTGGCAAAGAAAGGTAGATGATACTACGACTTCTAAACCGCTTGACGTGCCCCGGTTTCAATTTCAGGGTAAATGGGATTTTATTGGTAGTGTGACTGAACCTCAGGGAGAGGCTGCCTACGTATCCTTTCGGAATCAAGTCAGACGTAGTTCAGGCCTCGATCAATGTTTTTTTTGTTTGTTTTTGTTTGTTTTTTTCTTTTTCTCTTTTTTTTTTTTATTTTTTTTTTATTTTTTTTGTAACCGGCTCAAAGGCTTGTAGAGAGAGTTGATAGTGGGAATAAAACCTTCAGCATTTCAAATGTGTCAGGACCGCTGGGGCGTCACTCAGACATAGTATCTTTTGACTGCATCCGCATTCACTGCGGTTTCGGGATCATTTTCTTCAATGTCAACTAGGTACAATGCTCCTCTCGGCAATATCTTCCTGATGATGTATGGGCCTTTCCAGTTTGGGGCAAATTTCCCTTTTACTTCCTGGTGATGTGGCAGAATGCGCCTCAGTACCAGTTGACCTACTTCGAAATTCCTGGGTCAGACTTTCTTGTTGTAAGCGCGGGCCATTCTTCGTTGGTACAACTGTCCGTGACAAACCGCGGCCATTCGTTTCTCATCAATCAAAGTCAACTGCTCCAATCGAGTCTTAACCCATTCGCTGTCCTCGATTTCTGCTTCAACAATGGTTCGAAGCGAAGGGATTTCTACTTCCGCTGGTATCACAGCCTCGGTCCCATAAACCAAAAGATAAGGAGTTGCTCCTACTGACGTACGTACCGTAGTTCCTCAAAATCTTCTTGATGTTTTTGTTTGCCGCTTCTACAGCGCCATTGGCCTTTGGCCGATAAGGAGTAGAATTCCTATGAGTTATTTTGAATTGATCGCATACATCTCCCATCAAGTGACTATTCAGGTTTGCTGCGTTATCTGTGATGATAGTTGCAGGAATACCGAAACGACAAATAAGATTTGAATGTACAAAATCCACTACAACTTTTTTGGTGACCGACTTGAGAGTGACAGCCTCTACCCATTTTGTGAAGTAGTTGATGGCAACCAGTATAAATCTATGTCCATTTGAGGCCTTCGGCTCGATTGGTCCAATGACGTCCATGCCCCAGGCAACAAATGGCCAAGGTGCAGACATGGGATGCAATTCCGTGGGAGGTGCATGAATCAAATCATCGTGCACCTGACACTGATGACACTTCCGAACGAAGCTAAAGCAGTCCTTTTCCATGGTTATCCAGTAATAACCTGCTCGAAGGATTTTCTTTGCTAAAACATACCCGTTCATGTGAGGTCCGCACATTCCTGCGTGTACTTCAAGCATGATCCCTCTTGCCTCCTCGGCGTCGACACATCTTAGTAGATTGAGGTCCGGGGTCCTTTTATACAACAACTCACCGCTTAAAAAGAAACAACTTGCATGTCGTCTAATGGTTCTCTTTTGATCTCCAGTAGCATGCTCGGGGTATTCTTGCATCTTCAGGAACCTCTTGATGTCATGGTACCAAGGCTGTGTATTTGATCCTGCCTCGATTACGTTGCAGTAACCGTGTCTTTCCCTGATTTGGATTTCCAAGGGATCGACGTGGGCGTTGCCTGGGTAGGGTAGCATTGAAGCCAGAGTAGCAAGCGCATCTACTAGTTCATTGTGACACCTCGGGATATACCTGAACTCTATTGATTTAAAACGCTTGCTGAGGTCCTCCACGTGCTATCGGTAAGGGATAAGCTTGACATCCCGAGTTTCCCATTCACTTTGGGCTTGCCGGATAATCAGGTCAGAATCTCCCATGATCAGTAAGTCTTCGACATCCTGATCGATCGCCATATGCATGCCCATGATGCAGGCTTCATACTCAGCTGTATTGTTTGTGCAAAAGAAACGCAGTCTAGCTGTGGCTGGATAATGCTGACCGGAGGGCGAGATCAAAATTGCCCCAATCCCTACACCTTTGGCATTTACGGCTCCATCAAAGATTATCTTCCAAACATGAGCGTTCTCCGAGACCACTTCTACAGTGTTTACTTCTTCATCCGGAAAGTAGGTACTCAATGGCTGGTATTCCTCATCGACTAGATTTTCGGCCAAATGATCTGCTAGCGCCTGGGCTTTCATTGCCGTGCGAGTGACATAGACTATGTCGAATTCAGTAAGCAATATTTGCCACTTGGCCAGTCTTCCAGTAGGCATTGGTTTCTGAAATATATACTTCAAAAGATCCAACCTGCTTATCAGGAAAGTAGTGTGAGCTTGGAAATAATGTCTTAGTTTCTGAGCCACCTACGTTAAAGCGCAACACGTTCTTTCCAACAGAGTATACTTGGCCTCGTAGCCAGTGAACTTCTTGCTCAAGTAGTAGATTGCTTGCTCCTTCTTTCCGGTTATGTCATTTTGCCCGAGGACGCAACCGAAAGAGTTTTCCAAGACTGTCAGATACAAGAACAGTGGTCTCCCTAGCTCGGCGGGACCAAAACTGGGGGGTTTGAAAGATATTCTTTGACTTTGTCAAAAACTTCCTGACATTCAGCCGTCCATTTGATCGCTGCATCTTTCCTCAACAGCTTAAATATGGGCTCACACATGCTTGTCAGCTGGGCAATAAATCGACTGATATAGTTTAATCTGCCCAACAAACTCATCACGTCTTTCTTCGTTCTTAGGGGAGGTAGATCCCTGATAGATTTTATCTTTGTTGGATCTAATTCGATACCTCTCCTGCTCACTATGAAGCCCAAAAGCTTGCCCGATGGAACTCCGAAAGCACATTTGGCTGGGTTCAGCTTCAAGTCAAACTTCCTCAGTCTCTCAAAGAACTTTCTCAAGTCTTGGATGTGATTATCCTGCGTCCTGGACTTGACTATCACGTCGTCCACGTACACCTCTATTTCTTGATGCATCATGTCATGAAAAATGGCAGTCATGGCCCTCATGTAAGTAGCCCCAGCATTCTTCAGACCAAATGGCATGACCCGATAACAGTAGGTGCCCCAAGGCGTGGTGAAGGCAGTTTTCTCGGCGTCTTCTTCATCCATCAATACCTGATGATACCCAGCGTAACAATCTACGAAAGACTGTATTTCGTGTTTGGCGCAATTATCAACAAGGATGTGGATGTTGGGTAGTGGGAAATTATCTTTGGGACTTGCTCTATTCAAATCTCGGTAATCTACACATACCCGAGTTTTCCCGTCCTTTTTCGGTACTGGAACCACATTTGCCAACCATGTTGTATACTGGACTACCCGAATCACTCCCGTTTTCAGTTGTTTGGTGATCTCCTCTTTAATCTTGTCACTGACCTCAGTTTTGAACTTTCGTTGCTTTTGTTGAACTGGAGGACAATCAGGATGAATCGGCAATTTATGAACCACTAGATCAACACCTAGTCCCGGCATGTCATCATATGACCAAGCAAACACGTCTTTAAATTCAAAAAGAAGTTGAATTATCGCCTCTCGCGTTTTCTTGTCCGTGTGAATGCTTATCTTGGTCTCCCGGATTTCTTCCGGGGTTCCTAAATTTACCGGTTCAGTGTCATTCAGATTTGGCTTAGGTTTATTCTCGAAATATTCCAACTCTCGGTTTATCTCCCTAAAAGCCTCTTCCGCATCATATTCTGGTTCTGGGTTCATTAATTCGCAGTTAAATAGCTCATTGTGATCTGGGCGTGAAGTCCGCAAGCATGTCATATTTAAAGCCGCATTATTAGGACTGAAAAGGAAGATAAGAGGAAAAGTAATAAAATCAGAACAAAAGAAAGAATAGGAAAGCAATGATGATTTTTTTTTATTTTCTTTGGAAAATTGGAAGACAACAACGTTTACAACTAGGAATTCGGAACAACAATTGAAAAGAAGAAAACGTTCAAGTTATGTCCCGGAGATAACTTGTGATACAGGAAAGGTGGCAGGACAGGTCTACCCGGACTTCCGTCTAGTTGGGAATGGCGTGATCTCCCAGTTTTGGAGCTTGGCGTTTGGCCCCATGTATATCATCTCAGCAGTGCTCGTGCCTTCGCCTGGTTGAACCATGTGGACCTCGTAGAGCATTTCCCTCATTGCCCCACATATTTCCTCGATTTCCTCAACTGTGAAGACCTCATCTTCTTCTTCTTCAGTGTACCTTGGCCTGACAAAAGTCGCATGTAAATCCGGCAGTGGTTGAGGCAACTTCCAGCCCTCATTTCTCCTTTTCTTTGCCCATTTTTCGTCTGCTGGAGTAGGGTTGAAAACCTATCCCGAAAAGATTTTTGGCGGAAGGCAGGGTGATGGGTTCCGTTATTCCCTGCAATGTTCGTCCGAGCCCTTTTCCTGGCCTGAATCCATGTCGGATCATCTCTTTAGCCACCATAACTGAGGCGTTAGACAAGAAAGGTTGGGGGCAAGGTCTTCCCTCTTCATGCTGCTCTGCTAACACAATCTCGAAAGCTTGATAGACCGTGTGTTCGCTCCCATCTCTTGGTTAGAGATATGGGACGTATGGGTCCCGATAAATAGCATGCTCGTCTTCTCCATGGACCACGATCTCTCGGTCTTCGTACTCAAACTTCACCATCTGATGAAGAGTGGAAGGCACAGCTCCTGCCGCATGAATCCAAGGTCTGCCAAGGAGGAAATTGTAGGACGTATCCATGTCAAGCACTTGGAAAGTTACCTCAAACTCTACTGGACCTATGGTTAAAATCAAATCTATTTCCCCAAGGGTGTCTCTCTTGATGCTGTCAAAAGCCCTCACGCAGACATTATTGGGGCGGATTCTTCCGGTCCCAATTTCCATTCTCTGTAGCGTGGAGAGCGGACAAATGTCAACACCTGAACCCCCATCCAACATTACCCGCTTGACGTAGTAGCCTTCACATTTAACTGTTAGATGTAGGGCTTTGTTGTGTGCCTCTCCCTCTGGGGGTAGATCGTTCTTGCTGAAAGAGACTTGGTTGATGGCAAAGAACCTCTCCATCATCCATTCCAATTGTTCAACTGAGGTTTCTACTGGTACGTATGCTTCATTCAAGGTCTTGAGTAAGATCATTTGATGCTCGGTTGACCTCATTAGTAGAGATAGCATGGACACTTGCTCAGGGCACTTGCGCAGTTGATCTACTACTTCGTAGTCTGGCATTTTCATTTGTTGGAGGAAAAATTCCGCCTCTTCAACGCTTACAGGCTTCTTTGGTGGGAAGCGTCTCCGTGTGGCGTTGTTCAGCTCTTGGGTGTTTGAATACCATCCAATGAAAGTATTTTCCGGAAGTTCTCCCATGACTTTTTTACCTTTGTACGTTACCAACGTCCTCTGATAGTTCCAAGGTACTGTGGATGGGTTTGTCATCGGCTTTTGTGGCACGCGTCCGATAACCACTGGCTCATTCAGCCGAGGTGGTTGAATCGTCCCCCGGACCACATAGGCCCCTTTCGGTACGTACATAAGTTTTGCCCTTTTGACCTCGAAGCTCTGCGGCTTCTCTGCTCGACCCCGTGGGATGTAAAGAACTCCATTCTTCACAGGCACCGCCTTCTTCTCCACCTTCTTTTCGGGCTCGCACTTTACAGTATTGGCCTTTTCCCCTTTTTCTGGTTTCTGGGCTGTTTCAGGCTTTTTCTCTGCGTCAACAATGGCGATTATAGCTTTCAAAGCAGGGTTAAATTCTTTGTCTTCGCAAATCATTCCGATCAGCGGCCCATTATTGTGAGCAGGTAATGGATTGTTTGTCACATTCGGTACCTCCTCGTACTTTAGAACTATTTTCCCTTGCTCTATTAAATTCTCGACCACTCTTCTCAATAACCAGCAGTCAATTGTATCGTGCCCCTCGGCCCCTGAATGATAGGCGCATCTGATACCGGCTTTGTAAGAAGGTGATGCCGGGTTGTGCCTTGTCTGAGGGACTGGCTGCAGGAAACCCAACTGGACTAACTTTGGGAACAAAGTAGAGTATGGCTCACCGATGGGCGTGAAAGTCCGCCTTCTAGGTGGTTCCTGAGGGCGGAAATTATTTTGAGGAGGCTGTGGGTTGTAGTGGTTGCGGTATGGAGGCTGATTTCTGGGAGGTGGAGCTTGGCCTCGGTTGGCTTGTTGTGGCGGATGGACATAAGGCTGGGTGTTCATAACCATGTATGGTTGAGGAGCATATGCCATGTTTTGGTGGGGGTAGTAGTGTTGTGGAATCCTTTCTGGAAAACGGGGCCTGGGATTACGATATTCCTTTATTTCTGATGCCGCCATAGCCGTTTCCTCCTTTTTCTTCCCTCTTGCCATTCCTCCTTACCCGCTTTGGACGGCTTGGGAGGTTGCCCTTATGGCTGCTTGACTCAAAATCCTACCCGTTTTTAGCCCATTCTCCACCATCTCTCCAATCTTAATCGCTTCTGCGAACGGCTTTCCCATGGCTGACATCATGTTTTGGAAATAGTCAGACTATTGAGCCTGGAGAAAAGTAGTGTCCATTTCCACCTCATCCATGGGAGGCTTCACCCTCGACGCCTGCTCGCGCCACTTAATAGCATACTCTCTGAAGCTTTCTGAAGGTTTCTTTTTCAAGTTCGACAAAGAATTTTGGTCTGGTGCGATGTCGATGTTATACTGGAATTGTCTCACAAAATCTCTAGCGAGATCATCCCAGACATGCCATCGGGACATGTCCTGATCCATGTACCATTACGAGGCTATTCCTACCAGACTTTCCCCGAAATATGCCATTAGCAATTCCTCTTTTCCGTCGGCTCCCCTTAATTGATTGCAATATTTCTTGAGGTGAGCAATGGGGTCACCGTTCCCGTCGTACTTCTCAAACTTTGGGATCTTGAAACCCATTGGTAGGTGCACATGAGGGAACATGCATAGGTCGGCGTAAGAGACGCTTTTCTGTCCGCTCAACCCTTGCATGTTCTTCAAACTCTATTCAAGGCTTCTCATTCTTTTGGCCATCTCATTTTGTTCAGCAATTTTGGGGTTCTGATCCTGCCCAGGTGCAAGCTCGTACTGAGGCTGTGGAGGATTAGTGCTGGTGGCGAACCTAGTTGGTTCCATTGAGAAAGATGGGGCTTGGAATGCAAACGAGGACGAGTCAAAATTCGGCTTGTATGCAGCAGGTTGTGTTGTGATCGGGCAAGGTGGTGCAGTAAAGATGTTTGTGTTTACATCCGATATTGATACTCGGGGATAAGATTCAGAGGGCGATCCAGCGGAGAAGGCCGAAATGGCTGGGTATCCAAACGGGGTAGCAGGATAGCTTATGGGGACATTAGAAATCCCGCTTGTCCTGGAGAATAACTCAGGGAATCCAGGGACGATGCTTGGTGGCTCTTTTCCATTATTCCAGTCATCAAGCATTTCCAGCATGCGAAGCTGCAAGATTCTATTTTCCTCCGCAGTTGCGGATTCGGGCGTGAGGACGGCCGAGATAGAACTTTCCTCGGAAACAGGGATTGTTGGCAACGGAATCTCTGAAGACATTTCTATACTTCCTTTTGACCTTGTGAAGTAAGTGTGAGCACTGCCTCCTGTCTTAACAATAGGTAATTGAACACTCCCTTTCGACCTTGTGAAGTATGAGTGTGAGGCCAGACTTTCACCAAACCAACCGCCTTTTCCAAAAACCTGGAAGGGACTCAACGACAAACGAACAGTTAATTCGAATCAAATAACAGATAGGCAATCTAACGTTGGGGCATGATGCACCTATACAGTTAAATGGATTCCTACATGTTTGCGACGAAAGCATGTGTCATTCCGGCATTCTTTTAGGCCTTCCTTTTATTATTTTCCCCTTTTTTTCAATTTTTCTCTTTGGTTAAACCGCGACCGGATCCGATGAGGATTGCCTACGTATCACTATGCCACGTGAATCAGATCATTACGTAGTTCAAACACAAATGAGCGTAAAAAGAAGCACACCTTTTATTGTTGAAACGGTCTATTACAAACTACATTTTGCAAAAGAAAGAGCAAACTTTGAAAATAAACCTAGACTCAAATAGACTAAAACACCCTGATGGGAAAAACAGACAGAAGATGCTAAGATACAGACTTGACTTATGAGTACATTATGGTTTTGAAAATTGGTGCCCGCGGGGCATCGTTCGGCCTCGCCGCGGTCCTAGGTGTGAGATCCCTCTCAAGTTGCTCCAGCTCATGCATGGTCTGTTTGACATAACCCATTACTGCCGAGAGGACGGTAACGCTGGTCATGTTCTCACATCGTAGACATCGTCTGGTGATGGCATGGGCAATGGCCTTGATCCTATCTCTGGTTTGCTTCTTCTCTATGAGTAGGCATTTTATCTGATCGCTACATATCTTGAATACCTGAGAATCCTGTATATGCTGATTCTTCAGTCGCCGTACTTCTAACTTCATCTGGGCTAACAAGTCGTACCAATATCTGCTCTCAATTTGGAAATCCTCGGTCTGATTAACTGCTTTGATCTCAAGTAAAGCCATCTCTCTCTTTATTTTGGCAACAGTTTTCTCGTGGTCGCCTTTTAATTGATTCAAGTATCGGCGAAGCTTATCTGCTCTTGTATCCCACTGTGCTCTGAGCTCCACCATGATGTTTTCGGACTTCTCTAAGCCATCTCGCCATTCCCTGACTTCACTTTTCAGCCTTTTTATCAACTGCTCGTCCGATCGACTCCTTGGCTGTTTATCAGCATCCGTCCTCATCTGTTTGATCTGGACCCTGAGCATCTCGTTTTCCTGAGTAAACCTATTCTGTTCTCCCATATCGGTAGCAACTTGCACGTTGTGCTCATATTTCAGGCTTTCCACTTGTTGCTTCAACCTGCTGATTTCGGTACAATAGCCTCTTTCTTTTGCCAACCAATCCCACTGCTTTTGCGACGACTCGGGGAAATTCAGGATGTGGGTTCTTTTAGCCGGCCTTTCATGTTCGAGTTCTCTTCTGTACCATGCTAGGTAGCCTGGTGCTGTCTCACTTTTGGTCTGATCTCGCACGCAAGTATCTGCTTTCAAATATTGACATTCATTCCAGATCTGGCAGATTTTTGCTTCCGGAAATTGTCCGTCAAGACTTATCTCAATCGTTTGAGCGCTAAGATCCTCCTCATACGGTATCATCTGGTATCTTCTGAACTGTCTCAAGACTCGGCAGGGTGCGTAAGGTTGAATGCTTTAAGTCCCATCAGCAGGAAATGAGTTTTAGTTGCTGTCATATATATGACTTCATCAACAGGCAGCCATCCCAGTGTCCACTGTATTTGGCTGGCAGTAAGAGCTTGAAAGAATGAGGTCCATGCCATAACTCCTTTGGGCAGGTTGATCTCTTTGGTTCTCGTGTAAAATTCTTCTATGCAAGTTTTCTCTGAAGAACCATGGCTCAAGAGCTCGGAACGATGGCAGAGATGTTCAGTCATCCACATTTGTAGCAGCAAGTTACAACCTTCGAAGAAATTCCCCCGGCTTTGCAAGCTGTGAGAGCTCGAAAAATATCAGATACCACCATAGGCGCGAGAGTGCTATCGTTTTGAGTGAGCAAAGTACCGACTACCCCGGATATTTTCAGATCAATATTCCCATCTTTCCTTGGAAATACCAAAGGGCCCAAAAATGTTATCATGAAAGCCACCCGTCTGTGTTTATCCCACTTCTGACAACTATCTTTGCTGCATAGTTTGTTAATCGGATTGTTGAATCCTCCTACATAACCATACCTGTCGTATATGAAGCATGGATTACAAAAACCGGCGGCCAAATCTGGATTGCGGACTATCCTGGGTATTTTTAACGAGTCCAGGAATCGATGTACCGTGACAACTCTTGGAGCGACCAAGTATTTTTGCCTTAATGGAAGTTCAGCGTTCCCGATGTACCCAACCATTTCTTCCAGAGTCGGGGTGAGTTCAAAATCGGAGAAATGGAAAACATTGTTTGCCGGGTCCCAGTAGGTAACCAAAGCTCTTATGATATCTCCCCGAGGCTGGATTTCCAACAAACCCACGAGACCTTTCAGATATTTCTTGACTTCATCTTGTCCTTCAGCACCTAGATCATTTCACCATAGCCGCAACTTGACAGGTATTTTAGTCATTATCGAAAAGTGTTCATTCTGCATCGTGCTCATCCTGCACATTTATTAAGGTGACCCTTCTAAAAAAATATTTTGACTATTTTTCAAAAAAAAGAAGATCAGATTTTCGAACACAGCCTTTCAGCGCTTCAGGGATGAAGATTTTAAGGTTGTGTGGGTCAATTTGGAAAAAATCCTAAACATGACCCAAAAAGGTGGTTGTTTATGCAAAGTCAGCCTTTCGGCGTCCCTTTTGGGAATATTCGGCTATTCATGATAAACAGCATCACCTGACTTATTTTGACACATTTTTGGTTTTGGCTATCTTAGCAAAAAGCGGGGTTGAACCCGATGGGGGTTGCCTACGTATCTCACATCCGGTGAGAATCAAACCGGCATAGTTCGGTACATCGTGAATAGAGCAAATCAATTAAACCCCCTTTTTTTTGGAATACAATTTTTTTTTTAAAAAAAAAAGGAAAGCAAGAATATGTTTTTTTTATATATTATTTTTTTTTTGTTTTTCTTTCAAAAAGAGATAAATAAAATATTCTTAAGGACTGCTAAATAGCATTTTTTGGATTTTTAATAAATCAAACTAAAAGACAAATTTTATTTTTTCTTAGAAAATACCGGTGAGGTTTTGACATTACTTGGACATTGGTTTTATTTTTTCAAAATAAGTACTTATCTCCTACACTGCTATTTTTCCTTCTTTTTTTTTAAGTTTTCCTCTTTTTTTTTAGGAACCGGTCAACATGCAGATCCGAAGCAAATAAATGCGCAAAACAAAACGGGATGCATCAGGATGGTCTTTTCATTTCAGGTTGCATGTCTTAGACGGACCCAACCCTTGTGTTGAGTCCCCTATGTCAAATGCAACATGATGCAAATAAACGTTCCTACTAGGGATCCGGCATGAAGTTTCGTTATACTAGGTTTATAACCTGGGTATATGTTCTAGACTGTGTACCCGAGCGGACAACTCGAGTCGAGGAGGGGGCTACGTACCGGGGACCCGCGAGATCGTCCGGCTTTGTAACTTGTCCGGCCTCTTTCTTATTTCAGGTATTGACACTAACAGAATAGGGAGTCTCGACCAGCGAGCTTCTCCACGAAGATAAGAAGAGAAAGGTTTCGGCACAGTTTATATACAATTCAGATAATATCAAAGCGGTAAAAGACAACTTTTAACACGTTATGCCAAAACATGTAATAAAGACCATGTAATAAAGCCAAATATAACAATTATTCTAAGCTCGAATTCTTGAACCCTGAACCAGTGGTTCTGGGTTGAAATCCCCAGTAGAGTCGCCAGAGCTGTCACACCTCGTTTTTGCGCGCCCCGCCCCGAAGGGTAAAAATGCGCGAGGGAGTTTTTCCAATTTAAGTGACAATATTCAAAATGGGATTATTTATTTAATTCAGAGTCGCCACTTGGGAAAGGTTTGGTTTTTGGTGTTCCAAGTCACCGGTTTATCTTGAATCCCAAATCGAGGAAATTTTCGACTTTTCCAAATGAAGTCTGCGAACCAGAAATTCTAAGTAAGGAATTGTGTTGACCCGAGGGAAGGTATTAGGCACCCTCGAATCCCGTGGTTCTAGCACGGTCGCTTAAATTATTAAAATGGCTAAATATCTTATTTAAATACATGTTGTGACTTATGTGCTTTTATTAAATTTAAACCGCTTTTATTAGTATCATTTATTTTTATAGAATTGCAACGTCGTGAAAATGCATCTCGAACCACGTCAGAATCAATGCACCCGTAGTTGTTAACACATTTCGACTCCGTTGTGATTTGAATTTTGGGTCACATAAATGCGCACCCGAATTTAAGAATGTAATTTAATTGAGTCGCGCCAAAAGATTTTAACGCGTTATTATCTTTGGGGAAGGCAGCGAAATTCACTAAACAGTCCATCCCAAATTCTAAGTATTTATTATGGTTAATTATTGAGGGCCCCGCAATTTGCATTTTTATTTTACGAGGCTCGTCTCATTATTTTAGAAAGGATATCCTAAAGTGACTACATTTCTATTATGTTTGTCTCTAAAAAATAGAAGAAAGAAAATGTATGCTAATTGAATTTCAGGCTTAGCTAATTATCTGATTGATTATTGCAAGGTGGAAAAATTTTGTGCTTTATTGAACATGCTTTCAATTTGACAAAAGAAATTGCATACAAGACAAATATCATGCTGAACTCACCCTAGGCGTCTGTCTCATTTTATGCAAAATGACCTTTTGAACAGATTAACAACATTGACTACTATAAACTAATACCAATGAGATTCAGACGTGATCCTATAAACTGCCTAACGCGACCCAATTTGATAGAGTTAGTTTAAACGATTCAGAATTATGATGAGTCTTTCTGTTGAATTAAAAGCATCCTGCCTTACATGTTAGGGAAACAAAAATAGAAACTGAGATTTGACTGCCGATATACTAAACACACACGCACTCCTCGTCATACAGACATCTTAACAACTATAACCATGTAGTGTTAAATAGACTAAACTTCTATTAAGTACATATTGCACAAAGGTATATTTTAATAAGCTATAAACTGATCTAACAAATATATCATCTCCCGACACATCTGATCTAACAATAATACTGTCTAGTAATCCACCTCGGTTAGGATGTATATTAATTCATACAAAGTAATTGTAGATAAAATGAACTTAAACAAATACAAGCTAACTAACATTCAACTTATTGCTATGTTTTTAATACAAGTATTGTAAAGCAAACAACATTCATTTATGTATTTCTACTTCGAACTTCAAGCTTTCAGCAAACATGGTTTCAGAAGTGTGTACCTGGAAATGCTTACAATTGAAGAAGAAGAGAAGTCAGTAGAGTGATAATGGCAACAGAAGCAGCAGCAGTAACAGCAGATAACAACAGGACAAATCCCAATGCAAGATGCAACTATAGCCGATGGAACAAACAGTAACAAAATAACAGCAGCAAACAGTGCAGTAGAAACAATACTCCAAAACAGACCAAGTCCAGGAGAACAACTAATGCAAACCAACCAATAAACTTAGTTGAGACTTGGAAGAAATCAGAATTGATTGAACAGGTTGAACAAATGAAACCCAAACAACAGTAGGAAGAAACAGTTTCTGGTTTTTCTGTATGTTTTTCTCTCTTGTGTATGTGTCTGTATATGCCTATTCTGTGGTATCTCTCTCTGTATCTATGCTTTCTCAAACCCCTCAAAATCTAGTCTAATTTTCAGTCTCAAAATCTGTCTGAGTTCTTTCTAACTAATGGAAGTTCTCCTCCCTTTATAGCCTAACATCATCCCCTTTTAGTCTGTTAAACACATCAGAACCCCGTCCTTTCTTGCTGTTTTTCCACTCAACATTTTAAAATATGAAAACCTCCCATGAGATTCCTGACAGCCCTTTTAATCAGCTTATTAAACTAAAAGCAGACATGGGCAGCAAGAATATAACCTGACAGCATATGTTGTCAAGTTATTTTAATCTCTAAAAAGGGCCTTTATGCACATGTTGTGCACATGTACACACGCCACCAATTCAGACTGCAACTACAAACCAAATCCTTAGATTTCTGATTCAAATTAACAACTATAAGTAGCTATACTCGATTCTCAATTTGATTCAAACAATGTTCAGCAAGAAACATATCAAATTGTTATCATTCAAACAACTGAAACTATTCGATGACACGTATCGAATCGACTATACTAATTATAACATATACAATCAACAGCCAAGGATTGGAATCAAACAGTATTGAGCAGGGGTTCAGATTGTACTGTCAAAACAAAAACGACCTTGGGAACTAATTAAATGACCAATTTCAAATTCAATCGACTGTGCAGTTTACACAACACACACATTATCAGTGAATGAAGAAAGACTTGACCATATACAGAGGCCCGGGCAAGGTGGGCAACAACAGTTGATAAAAATTCAAAAACACTAATTAAACAAGACGTTTGGCCATACGAACAGACCTTTAACAAACACATGAACTGAATAAAGAAAAAGAAAAACAAACTTACCTTAAAGCCTTGAAAAATCAGAAAACCTTAGCTCGTATTTGAAAAGACCCTTCTTGGGGTTGAACGGACTTTAATCAAAGTGTTCTCAACTGAGAACACTTCGATTAAGGTCCATTAGACCCTAATCAACTTGGCTCAAACAGACACAGACCAGGCTCGAGGTTTCTAGGGTTCCTAGATGGCAGATTTAGGATTTGGGTTTCCACGGTTAGATTCGGACCAAACCAAGTATGGTTTGGTCACGAGGGAGGTCCGGGGACTGTATGGTGTGAAGCTGGGGTAAATAGGTGTAAGTCGAGGTCCGACTCGAATCTTCAAATGAAGATTCGAGAAGGTGGGAGGGGATTCGAACTAAGTGGTTGGTGGATTTGGGTTCAGGATGGTGAGGTGCATCTATGGTGTTAAGGTGGGGGTCACCGGCATCCATGCCGCCGGGATTAATGGTGAGGGGAAAGGGGGCGGCTAGGGTTCCGGAGGTTTGGGTCTGTGGTGAGGACGACCTAAGGCAGGGGGGTTTGGCTTAGGCGCGGGGTGAATGGGGAAGGGTTTATATACGGGGTGATTAATTGGATGTTGGCCGTTGGATTGCTGATGATCAATGGCAGTGATCTATCTACTAAAGGGAAACGGTGTCGTTTCAAGTGCACGGGGCTGGGTTGGACCAAGGTTGAACGGGTCGGATCTATACATGGGTACGAGGGATGTGATCTTGGCCGTTGATCATTCTGAGATCAACGGCCCAGATCAGACCAGATCAAAACTACGTCGTTTGGATGCCCCTGAGGTCAGCTGGTCTGGACCGGGCCAAACACACGTTTTGGGCTCGATTTGGGCCTCAGATTTTAAATGGGAAACAGGCCCAAACTTGATTTCAGGCCAATTTTGCACTCTTTTTCTTTTATTTTTAAATTTAAAACAAAAACCTAATTAAAAAAAATTAAACCCCATTAATTAAACACTTAATACAATTATTACACACATATCAAAGATATAAAAAATAGGTAAAATCACCAAGGCGACAAATAGGACAAAACATGCATATTTCGTGATTTTCCTTTTAATAACCGGATTATGATTCAACTACACATGACACACATTTTTTTTTATTTTGTTTGATAAAAAAAATGGACAAAATTACAAATAACTAACGGAATGCCACGTAAAAAATCCAAAAAATTGTACAGCAAGACCATTTGCTATTATTTTTATTTCTTTTGGAGTGATTGTTGCGTAGAACAAAAATCACGTGCTCACAAGCCTATCAACAATGACCCACACTACGTCGAACTTCCTCCGAGTCTGTGGGAGTCCAACAACGAAATCCATAGTGACCCGCTCCCACTTCCACTCGAGAAGTTCAATCCTCTGAAACAAACCACCAGGTCTTTGATGCTCGTACTTAACCTGCTGACAATTCAAACACCGAGCCACATACACAACGATATCCTTCTTCATCCTCCTCCCCCAATAATGCTACCACAAATCCTGGTACATCTTTGCGGCGCCCGGATGAATAGAGTACCGGGAACTATGGGTCTCCTCTAAAATCAACTCTCAAAGTCCATCCACATTAGGCACACAAACTCGACCCTGCAATCTCAAAACTCCATCATCTCCTAAGGTAACCTTCTTGGCACCTTCGTGCTGCACCATGTCTCTAAGGACACACAAATGAGGATCATCATACTGCCGATCTTGGATACGCTCTAGTAAAGAAAAACGAGCGACTATGCAAGCTAACACACGGCTGGGCTCAGAAACATCCAACCTCACGAATTGATTGGCCAAAGCCTGAACATCCAAAGCAAGCGGTTTCTCACTGACTGGAATATAAGCAAGACTGCCCATACTAGCTGACTTCCTACTCAAAGCATCAGCCACCACTTAGGTCTTTCCCAGATGATATAAGATGGTGATATCATAGTACTTTAATAGCTCCAACCACCTTCTCTGCCTCAAATTTAGCTCCTTCTGCTTGAACAAATACTATAGACTCTTGTGATCCGTGAACACCTCACATGCCACGCCATACAGATAGTGCCTCCAAATCTTCAACGCATGAACAATGGCTGTCAACTCCAAATCATAAACCGGATAGTTCTTCTCATAAATCTTCAACAGCCACGAAGCATAGGCAATGACGTTGCCATCCTACATCAACACCGCATCAAGTCCAATACAAGATGCATCACAATAAACTGTATAAGGCCCTGAACTTGTGGGAAAAACCAACACTGGTGCTGTAGTCAAAGCTGTCTTGAGCTTCTGAAAGCTCATCTCACACTTGTCCAACCACCTGAACTGGGCACCCTTCTGGGTCAACCTGGTCATCGGGGCTACAATAGATGAAAACCTCTCCACAAACCGACGATAGTAGCCTGCCAAACCCAAGAAACTCCAGATCTCTGTAGCTGATGCTGGTCTAGGCCAGTTCTTGACTGCCTCGATCTTCTTTGGATCAACCTGAATACCCTCTGCTGATAAAATATGACCCAGGAATGCAACTGAACTCAACCAGAACTCGCACTTTGAAAACATGGCATACAACTGACTATCCCTCAAAGTCTGAAGAATCACTCTAAGATGCTGCTCATGCTCCTCCCGGCTACGGGAATAGATCAAAATATCATCAATGAAGACTATCACGAACGAATCCAAGGAAGGCCTGAACACTTGGTTCATCAAATCCATAAAAGCTGTTAGGGCATTTGTCAACCCGAATGACATCACTAGGAATTCATAATGCCCGTACCGAGTGTGGAAAGCTGTCTTAGGGACATTGGATGCCCTAATCCTCAACTGATGATAGCTAGATCTCAAGTCAATCTTTGAAAATACCTTGGCACCCTAAAGCTGATCAAACAAATCATCGATCCTCGGCAATGGATACTTAATTTTGATGGTAACCTTGTTCAATTTTCGGTAATCAATACACATTCTTATCGATCCGTCCTTCTTCTTAACAAATAACACTGGTGCCCCCAAGGTGAAACACTAGGTCTAATGAAACCTTTTTCAAGAAAGTCTTGTAACTACTCTTTCAACTCAGGTGGGGCCATACGATATGGCGGAATAGAAATGGGCTGAGTGCCCGGTGCCAAATCAATGCAAAAGTCAATATCCCTGTCGGGTGGCATACCCGTCAGGTCTGAAGGAAATACCTCAAGAAACTCACAAACAATAGGCACAGAATCAATATAAGAAACCCCAACACTAGAATCACGAACATTGGCCAAATAGGCCAAACTCCCCTTCTCAACCATGCACCGAGCCTTTATATAAGAGATAACACTACGGGTAGAATGATTAGGAGTCCCTCTCCACTCTAAACAAGGCAACCCTAGCAAGGCTAAGGTCACAGTCTTGGCATGACAGTCAAAGATAGCGTGGTAAGGTGATAACCAATCTATCCCCAATATGACATCAAAATCAACCATGTCCAGAAGGAGTGAATCTACATGCACCAATCACAACTATACATGAACGATGGACACGATCTACCACAATAGAATCACCCACCGGTGTAAACACATAAATAGGAGCACTCAAAGAATCACTAGGCATGACCAGATATGGTGCAAAATAAGATGTCACATAGGAGTATGTAGATCCTAGATCAAATAAAACCGAAGCATCTCTGCTACAAACCAGAACAGTACCGGTGATAACTGTATCAGAAGCCTCAACCTCGGGCCTGGCTTGAAGAACATAAAATTGGGGCTGGGCCCCACCACCTTGAAGTACATCTCTGGGACGGCCTGCTACTAGCTGGCCTCCACCTCTAGCTTCCTGACCTTCACCTCTAATACCTCTACCTCAACCTCTACCCTCACCCCTAGCTGGTGGAGCGGGCGGTGGAATGCTTAGTGCCTGAACCATAGCACAGGAACCATGTTGGTGACAACTGCTTGGTGCTCGAGGGAATTATCTAGCAATGTGCCTCGTGTCTCCACAAGTAAAACAAGCCCTCGGCTGCTGGGGCTGACGATCTTGGAAACTCTGAAGCGGCGGTGCACTGATAGGAGCTAGTGGTGCACTATAGGACTGCTGATCAGAATACTGCATATGAGAACCACGGCCATCTGAAGCACCATAAGAAACCTGAAGTACTGACTGAAAAGGCCTAGGATGATGGCCTCTACCATACGAATCCCTGCCTCCAGACGAGGTACCACTAAATCTGCCTGAATGATGAGGCCTCTTGTTAGATCCCTGACCATCTCCCTGCGATAGAACCATCTCAACTCTCCTGGCCACATTGGCCGACTCCTGAAAGGAAATCTCACTCCCCGTCTTCTTGTCCATATGAAGTCGAATAGGTTGGATAAGTCCCTCAATGAACCTCCTCACCCTTTCTCTCTTGGTGGGAAGTATGATAAGAGCATGATGAACCAAATCGATGAACCTGGTCTCATACTGAGTAACGGTTGTAAGCACGTGATTTTTGCTTTACGAGCAATCGCTCCAAAAGAAAATAAAAATAGTGACAAATGATTTCGCTGTACAATTTTTCGATCTTTCCGTGACATGTGTTGTTAGTCGTTTGTGAGTCTGTCCATTTTGCATCTAGTCCTTATCAAACAAAAATACAAAAAATATATGTGGCGTTAAGAGAAAATTCAAAAAAAATATAAATATACGTGCATCGTCCGTTTTAGGTTGTGATTTAACTTACTTGGTATGATAATTATGTTGAAATGCCATATTGTTATTTGTTTTAATTTCATTTGTTTTATTAATTATTTTTATTTTTATTTTTATTTTAAATTGGAAAACAAAAGAAGTTGAAATCAGTTGGGCCCAAAAAATAAGACAAAAACAGGCCCAAACCAACGATCTGACCCGGTCCAAACCCAGCCTGCCCAGGCACGGACTCAAACGACGTCGTATCGGCGTCCCCATTTGAAGCCGTTGATCTGATTCAAAGGAACGGTCCAGATCAGGTTGTCCAACTCACCTCAACGACGCCGTTTCAGGCAAGTTGAATCTGAGCCGTCCAACCTCATTGATCCAACGGTCCCTGGTTCCCTCATGACCCGACCTATTTAGCCGGTTTAACCCAACCCCTCACCTAAACCAAAACGACCCCGTTCCCATACCAAACGACCCCGTCCTGTTACCCACCAATAGATCTAAGCCGTTCAGATCACTTGATCTAACGGCTCCAATCTCTCTTCCCCTTCCATATATAAACTTGACCCTTTACCCCGCACCCCCTATCCGAACCCCCCCCCCCTTTCAGTCATCTCCTTCCCCGAACCCTGAAACCCCCAAACCCTAACGCCGCCCTGGTTTCCTTTCCACCAAAATCCGGCGGCACGAACGCCGGTGACCACCCCCTTCACACCCCTAAAGCATCCAACCACCTTGAACACGAATCCACTAACCACGAACCTCGAATCACTTTCGTTCGTCTCGAATCTTCATTTGAAGATTTGAGTCGAACCCGGATCTATGCCAAATCATCCCATCTTCATACCAGACACTCCCCTGACCTTCCTCGTGACCAAACCAAACTTGGTTTGGTCCGAATCTACCCACAACTCCCAAAAATCCAGATCTGGAAATCCAGACTTTAGAACACATGCACTTGGGGAATCCGGCCGGTTTGGACATAGGTTTGAGGTCTAATAGACCTTAATCAAGGTGTTCTCATGTGAGAACACCCTGATTAAAGTTTGTTCGGCCTCAAAAGTTCGAAGTCGAGTTTGATTTGAGTCCGTTTGATTTCAAACTTTTTCAGTAAGTTTCCTTTTCTCTTTGTTTGGTTCTAATTAAGTTGTCAGCATATTTCTTTGTGTTTGTTTGTTATTTTGTTATTTTTCATTCGGATTTCTTCCATCTCTGTTAAAGGCCTTTTATTTGGCCAATTGTCTTCTGTTTGTGTTCTGAATATACCCTGTGATATACGTGTTCATCAATTAGATTAATCGTCAAGCGAGTTTAATTCATATAAGTTCCCAGTGTTTGAACAAATTTATCTGAGGTCATTCGGGACTCTATACGTGTTGTTTATATGAACGATTGATTGTTATATGTTACGATTAATATAGTCGAGTCGATATATGTCGTCAATTAGTTTCAATCGTTAATGGTAACAACTTGATTCGTATTGCTTATTTCTGCTGTGATCGTATTTGAGTCTCATTAGGAACTGAATTGTATTGCCTGTTGATTTTGTTCAAATTAAATTAAAAGAACATCTAGGGGAAAGGTTATAATGGCAGATTCAGATTTTGGTTTTTAAACACAATGCCATTTGGTTTGGACTGTGGGCAGCATGTGTATGGTTTGCTTTAAGGAATTAAAATAATCGGACAGCATGTGCTGTCAGATTATATTCCTACTGCCCATACTTTGTTTAAACAAACAAGTGATCAGTACACTTTAACAACCAAAAAGAGAGAGGGGCTGTCAGGGATTTCATGGGGGCTTGGTTATTTAAAACAAGTGAGTGGAAAAGCAACATGGGGGGGGGGCAATTTTGAGTTGTAAAACAGACTGTAAAGTGTTAAGGTTAGGCTATAAAAGAGGAGACCATCCGTTAGAAAAGGAGTTGATTTTTGAGTCTTGAGAGAGTCTATGAGTAAGAAAACTGGAAAAAAAAAACAGGAATAAATTTCAGAACATTGTGAAGGAGTATTGCCTAGAAGAAACTGTGTAAGAATCCAGTTTGATCAGGTTGTCTTCGTGGCTTTGCTTTTTCTGTCGTTTGCCAAGTTTTCTTGTGGTCATTGGATTTCTGTTGCTGTTACATTCAACATTCTGGGCTGTTATTTCCTACTCTGTTTTACTGGGATTGTCCATTTGTTGTTCGACTCTTTGCTGAGCTTCATCATTATTGGCTGGTTGTTTGTTGCTGTGTTGTTGCTGTGAATCTGCTGATTGCTGTTGTTTGCTGTGTGCTACTCAGCTGACCCTTTTCCTTCTTCTTCTGTTCCTCTACATCAGGTACACAACCAAGGCACTATCAAATGTAATTAGAACATTGAGCATGAATGCAAAAGAAAGGAAAAAGACTTGAAGTTGATTTTCATATATATACTGTTATATTAGATATCATGTATTGTATGATAATTTTCATTCTTGTATTGACAATCGAAGCAGCCTATATGCCTAATGTATATTAATATAAGTTAGCTAAATGGTAGCTTACATATGTATGCTGATAGGTGATAATATGTTCAATGAGATATGTTGCATTTCAGATTCTAGTTTACTTTGCAGTATATGTTGATATGTATACCAAGTATGAACACTGTACATCCTGGATTAAGTTCTTCCTTTTTCGGATTGATGGTCTCATATAACTAGTAAACCACCTGTTAAGACAAAGAATACCAAACTTGCAATATCAACCCCGTAAAGGTCGAGTTCAGACCAAAACAGGCCTAGCCGGCCTGCTTCGAGCAAGCAGTGGCCCAGGTTTGGCCCATCACGCATGGGTCGAATTTGGGCCCATGACTACTTATTCGACTGACTGTGCGCGCAGCCTTGTTCCTGATTTTAGCATTTCCGAATTCTGTCATAAAATAACTTGCAAGCATTAATTAATTAGGATTATCTACTGCTTTCGATTGATAGAGACAAACACGACAAGAAACGTAGTTGCTATAGGATATCCTTTAAAAATAAGAATGAGATGAGCCTCGCCGAATAAAAACACAGATTGCGGGGCCCTCAGTAAATACTTGTTTTAAATTACTTAGAATTCAGGAGGGCCGCTTAGTGAATTCCGTGGCCTTTCCAAAAATAATAACGCGATAGTCTTTTTAGGCGCGTGTTTAATAATTTATTTTCTTAAGACTTAGGGTGTGCATTTCATGCGACCCAAATCCAAATCCCAAAACGTCAAGTAAGATATGTTCCGGATTGTGGGTGCATTTCATGTGACGCAATCCAAAGACATGTTTTAAGCGACGTTCACATTCCTAATAATGATAATTAATAAAGTGGTTAAAAGATAAAATTTGCACATGGTTCATAATTGTATTTAAAAATCAGAAAAATAAGCCGAATATAACAGCTGAGCGACCGTGCTAGAACCACGGAATTCGGGAATGCCTAACACCTTCTCCCGGGTTAACAGAATTCCTTATCCGGATTTCTGGTACGCAGACTGTAATATAGAGTCATTATTTTTTCCTCGATTCGGGATTAAAATTGGTGACTTGGGACACCCTAAATCTCCCAAGTGGCGACTCTGAAATAATTAAACCAATCCCGTTTCGATTGTCCTTTAATTGGAAAAAACTCCCCCTGCGTCCTCCCGGGCGCGGAAAAAGGAGGTGTGACAGCTCTGGCGACTCTGCTGGGGAGATGGACCCAGAACCACTGGTTCAGGGTTAAGAATTCGAGCTTAAAATAATTGTTATTATTTGGCTTTATCTATTATCTGATTTTTACATGTTTGAGCCTAATGTGTTAAATGCTGCTTTTACCGCTTTGATATTATTTGAACTGTATATAAACTGTGCCGAAACCCCTATACTTTCTGAGTCTTCTAAATCATGAAGAAGGGCATACTTCGTATGACTTCTTTTCTGTATAGTGTCAAATCCCAATTTAGAACGAGGTTCGGATAAGTTGCTAAGCCGGTGAAGCTTCTGTATTCCCGGTACGCTGCCCCCTCGGCTCGAGCTGTCCGCTCGGGTAAGCCAGGTCTAGAACAAACACCCAGGTTCTGAACCTAGTATAACAAAGCCACATGCCGGATCCCTAGTAGGAGCGTTTATTTGCATCACGTGCATTTGACTTAGGGGACTCAACACAGGGGTTGGGTCCGTCTAGGAATAGCAACCTGAAATAGAAAAGGGCCATCCTGATGCATCCTACTCACTGCTTGTGCATTTATTTGCTTCAAACATGCATGATGACCGGTTTTGAATGTTGGGAAAATTTTACAAAAAAATTATATATATATATATATATATATATATATAAAAAAAAAAAAAGGTCACCCTAATAAATGTCGGGTCCAACTCTTTTTCCATTTTTACCAAAAAAGATATACCATAAAGCATATATGTATATATGTATACACATGTATATAAATAATTTTTTTTTGTTTTTGTCCAAAGATTTTGGTTAGAGGCAAAATAAAGGTTTTTGTTTTCACCTAAAAGGTCACCCTAATAAGTGTGCAGGATGAACACAGAGCAAAATGAACCATTCTCAGCCCTCAGCGAGGTCCCTCTACAACTCCACATGTGGTGGAATGACTTGGAAGCCGATAGCAAAGGGGTAATAGGAAGAATATTGGGAGGTTTTGTAAATTTGTTGGGTGTTGAGCCGAGGACAGATATTCTTGAAGCTCTAATACCATTTTGGGACCCCACCTGCAATGTATTCCGTTTTGCTGATTTCGAACTTTCACCGACACTTGAGGAAGTTGCCGGGTATGCGGGACTGAATGAGAAGTTAAGAGGACAATATTTGCTTTCGCCAAGGCCAGTGTCCCCGCATGCGTTTCTAGATCTACTAAGCATTAGTCGGAAGGTACAACATGACGATTTGTCGAGAGGGTGTTGTGATCTCCATTTCTTGTATCAGCGGTACGGGACCCCGCAGGGTTTCGAGGAACCGAACCTTGGGCTAACTCACGGCGGGAACAGAAACAAATGGGAAGCAAGACGTACTTTGGCTTTTATCACAGCATTCTTGGGAGTCATGGTCTGCCCAAGGAAGGACAAAAAGATAGAGATAGGTCTGGTAGGGATGGCCGACGTGGCAATCAAAAGAACCAATAGTACCGTGTGGTTCCTTTAATTTTGTCCGAAATCTACCGGGCTCTGACTATATGCCGAGAAGGAGGCAAGTTCTTCCAAGGTTGCAACCTGTTACTTCAGCTATGGATGCAGGAACACCTCCATCACCGAGTAGGATACATGAACCACGGGTTGACCGAGAGGAACTGTATCAGCGGATTCAAGGAGCGCATGACAGGCGCCAGATTTCCTGAAGGTGTCGAAGAATGGTTTACACGGTTAAGGTCAACAACATCTGACCAAATTGAATGGGCATTTGGTTGGTTGACTGATACTGAGGTTATCTACATGTCGGCTGAAGAATGTCATGTTCTCTTAATGGGGCTTCGCAGCATCCAGCCATATGCCCCTCATCGGGTATTACGACAACTGGGCAGGTTTCAAGTAGTCCCTAATGATGAAAATCTGAGCAAGCATGCCTTGGAATTAAGCCCGGGAGTCATATTCCCCGAGGGGAAGATTAGAAAACTGTGGCATGAATGTAGATTCTTGGAGCCCAAAACCATGGTACGAGAGCTAGCTAAAGGTGAGGTAGACCCAAAGTACGATGCTTGGTTCGAAAGAAGGTTTCAGACTCGGCAAAGACCTGCTAAAAGGGCCCACGTCCAACACTTCACCAATGATTCACAAGAGCAATGGGGATGGTTAAAAAGGGAGAAAGGTTACCGGGTCGAAATCGGGAAGCTAAAGCAACAAGTTGAAAGGCTTGTATTTGAGAACAATGTGCAAGTCGCCTCGGAGCAGGCTGAAAGAAACAAGTTAGCCCAAGAAAACCAAACCTTGAAGGCCCGCCTTCGCCAAGCCAGTAAGAGTAACGTTGACCGACAGAAGCGTCGCTCTGATGAAAGATTGATAGCAAGTTTGAGAAATCAGGTCATCCAAGGCCAAGAAGAATTAGAACAATCAAGAGCTTGCATAACAAGGATGAAGGTCAGAGGGGCAAAGTACGCAATGGCCCGGAAGCAGCATTTGCAACAGGTCATAAGGGATTATGAAATGAGCGTCAGAATATTAAGGGAAACGAGCTCCACTCTACATGATCGGATCGTCAAACAAGCACGAGATGCCCAGGCCGACAGAAGACAGTGCTATGATGCAATGGCCTGCATGGAAAGACAAATGGGGTTGTTTCAGGATCGAATTGCTGACGATGCTCAAGCACTGGGGTTAAAAAACCAACAAATCAGGCAGTTGCTCAGTGAAAGAGATGACATCCGAGCAAGGATTGATGAAATAGGGCATTACATCTACATGAAATGCTTGGCATGTGAGCAAACACCTCGGAAGACCCTCCTTGTTTCCATCATGGGCTGCGTCCGCCGGATTATGAGCGAGTTGAAGAACCTGCAAAGAGACCTTACACCTAGAGCCGCGGAAAGGCCGAATGATGCCTCGCGGGCCCTTAAATTGGAGAATTAGTTTTGGTCGAGTCCTGTTTATTTGGCTTTGGTTGTTTTTCCATATGTTGTTTTCTTTTCATCAAACCAAGTTTAAAACCGTGGAGTCTGTACTTCTGCTATTTTTATTTTAAGTACTGTGTAATAGCAAATTTTGATAATGAAATTAAGTGACTCCAGAAGAATTACTGTGTGTCTTTGCTTTGAGGCAGAACTACGCCTGGTCTGATTCACGCGGGGACGTGATACGTAGGCAATCCCCATAAGATTCGACCGCTTTCAATAAATAAATAAAAAAGAGAAAATGTAAATAGAATAAAACGCAGGGTTTCGCAAAATACTTTAAAGAGACGAATGAACAAACCGGGATGACGCATGTGGATTGAAGCAAAGCATGTAGAAACGGTTAACTGCTTAGGTGCATTGCATCCTCTATGTGTTATGATCAAATCTGTTAAGCTCTAACACTAACAAAGTTTGTTGTTGTCTGACATCAGACAGTTAGTTGTTAAAAGAATTCTGGCAACACATTCATACCAAACCAGATCCAAAGGACCGGTAGCAACAAGCATGACTACTTCAGAGAATAGTAATGAGGAAGAAAGGCCGATGAGCCAGTTGCTAAAAGAGGCAATGGAAAAGATTGAAAGGATGGGACTAGAGATGCATGCAATGCAGCTAGCCCTGGCCAAAACGCAAAAGAGCCCTGAGACAGTGGGACACGTGCCGGAGTACCCTCACTCTGGCCCTTCCACAAGCCGCCCAAATCCCCTCTATCATCAAGAAAGAAGCCCTCATGATTCCCAAGCTCCACCACCCCATCAACCTCTCCCAACACCCAATATTCCCATTTTTGTGGGACCTGCATCAGCCCCTTTGCAGCGAACGACCAGTGAGCCATTGTTTCAGGCTCACGATACACAATACTATCCCCCTGAGCCTACATTCCACGCACCGGAACCACAGGCTTACAATCCCCATTTGGAAATACCGGCAGAGGTTGAGAAGCCGGTTAAGGCCCCTGAACAGGATGAAGTGTTAAGAAAGTTCAAAAGCCTGGAGCAGTCCTTCAGGAACTTGCACGGGTTGGGCAATCAAGTCAGCGTGGCATACAAAGATCTGTGCCCTTTCCCAGATGTCCAACTCCCGGCTGGGTTCAAGATGCCCAAGTTTGATTTATATGAAGGGCACGGTGATCCCATGGCACATTTGCGGGGATTCTGTAGCAAAATGAGAGGGGCAGGAGGCAAGGATGAGCTTTTGATAGCTTATTTCGGCCAAAGTCTGAGCGGATCTGCACTGGAATGGTATACCAGGCAGGATTTCAGCAGGTGGTACACGTGGGATGACCTGGCGCAGGCTTTTGCAGGTCATTTCCAGTACAATCTGGAGATAGTTCCTGACCGTCTCACGTTACTGAGAACTGGGAAGAAACCCGGGGAAAGTTTTCGCGAGTTCGGGTTCCGCTGGAGAGAACAAGCAGCTAGGGTCGATCCTCCCATGAGAGAGGGAGAGATGGTAGACTACTTTTTGCAGACATTGGATCCAACCTACTTTGGTCACTTGGTGACAACGGTTGGAAAATCTTTCAACGAGGTGGTCAAAATAGGGGTCATGATAGAAGAAGGTTTGAGGTCGGACAAGATCTTAAACTATTCGGCACTTAAGGCCACAACCCAGGCTATTCAAAGCGGCACGGGAGGTGCGCTAAGAAGAAAGAAAGAAGAGGTTGCCACGATCGAGGCAGGCAGTTGGTCCAGGGCTGGCAGGCCGCACTACAACCAACCCAGGCCTCACAGGTCAAACTACCCATACAACCCACCACAAAATTTCTATCCACCTCGAGAACCACATTGTTCCGTACACCAAGCCCAGGTATACACTCAGCCTCCGGTTCGCCCACAATGGCGCGCACCGGCTCCCCAGAACATATATGCACCACCACAAAACACTTGCCCTCCACCAAGGGCATATAGAAATCCTTCAGGGGCAGGTTTCCGGGGAAATCCAGATGCCAGAAATGACAGGTTGCGGAAGCAAAGAACCTTCACCGAACTGGGAGAAACCTACACCGCTGTGTTCCACAAGCTGCGGCAATTAGGTTTGGTTAGTCCTGTCCATACTCGGGAACCAAATCCCCCGCCTCAGAATTTGGATCGTTCAATCAGTTGTGAATACTGTTCAGGGATGCTCGGGCACGACACCGAGAAGTGCTGGAAGTTAAGGCATGCCATACAGGATCTTATTGACACCAATAAGATCGAGGTCCAGACACCGGAGGCTCCTAACATCAACCAAAACCCACTGCCAGCGCACCACGAAACTCACATGATTGAGTTGGTGTGTGAGGGAGGAGAATTAAGAAAACCCTCACAAACAGTGATGATGATCCAGGCTGCCCCAAAAGAAGTCTTAACCAGTGGAGGAACAAATGTACAGTCGCAGGAAGAAGGCGTCAAGCCGGTAGTAATATGGGGGAAGAGCCCGTCCGTCATAGCAAGCAAACCCGAGCCAAGCAAGTTGGTAATACCAGGGATCCTGCCCACACCGGCAGTCATGTTGAAAGGGGTATGTGGAGAACGGGTGACCATAAAGCCGGTGGTCCAACTGCCAATGCTTGACAGCAGGGCTGTGCCCTGGAAATATGAAAAAGCAGTGGTGACGTACCAAGGAAAACAGGTGGAAGAAGCCAGTTGTGAAGCGCAAGGGCTGACTCGATCAGGTCGATGTTTTGCTCCGGTGGAGTTAAGGAAAACCAACCCAGTGGCAACCAAGAAGCCAGTGTCAGAAGAAGAGGCTGAAGACTTCCTGAGGAAGATGAAAGTGCAAGACTATTCTGTGGTTGAGCAGCTGAGAAAAACACCTGCCCAGATCTCACTATTGTCATTACTCCTCCATTCCGAGGAACATCGCCGGGCCCTGTTAAAGATATTGAACGAGGCCCATGTACCCAGTGAGATTTCTGTAAACCACCTGGAAACCATTGCCAGCAAGATTTTCGAGGTGAACAGGGTAACATTCTCAGATGATGACCTGCCGGTGGAAGGTACGGAGCATAACAAAGCTCTATACCTAGCTGTCAAATGTGAAGACTCGGTAGTAACTCGAGTATTGGTGGATAACGGCTCAAGCGCCAATATTTGTCCATTATCCACCCTGGACCAGTTAAAGATTGACCGTGGAAGAATCCGGGAGAATAGCATCTGTGTCCGAGGGTTTGACGGAAACGGAACAGCCACTGTGGGGGATGTTGTACTTGAACTAACCATTGGCCCGGTCCTGTTTACCATGGAATTCCAGGTATTGGACGCCACGGTATCTTACAACTTGCTGTTAGGACGACCCTGGATTCACGCAGCTAAAGCGGTGCCTTCCACCCTACATCAGACAGTGAAGTTCGAGTGGGAAAGACAAGAGGTCGTATTGCACGGCGAGGATACAACATGCACCATGGGCGGAACCATTGTGCCTTTCATAGAGACCACTGATGACAAGGGTCCCTGGGTCTACCAGATTCTCGATACAGGGTCGGCCAACAAAATTTCTGAAGGAGAAATCATCCCGCACCCTAGGGTAGCTGCCGCAACAGTCATGATGATATCAGAAATGCTGGGTAATGGGTTTGTGCCGGGAAAAGGCCTGGGAGTTGAACTTCAAGGGATAGTCCAACCTGTCTCCCTTCCTAAGAATCTGGAAACTTTCGGGTTGGGGTTCAAACCAACCGCAGCAGACAGGAAGCAAGCACGAAAAATGAAGAAGAGAGTCTGGTTTCTGCCTAAACCAGTGCCACGCCTCTCAAGGTCTTTTGTTAAAGCTAGTGCCAAGGGGTCAGCGATCCCAAAGATTCGAGGACCTTTGATCGGCATAAGTGAAGACCTGAATCAGAGTTTTGAGAGACTATTCGCGGATGTCAGTATGGTGGAAGCTGGAGAGGGTTCCAGCAGAGCAGAGATAAAATTTGTGGGGCCTGAGGCCAAGACCAACAATTGGACGGTTACTCCTCTTCCTGTCCGAGGGGAGTCTTGGTAGTAGGCTTTGATTAATGTTTTGTTTGTTTATTTGTTTGATCGGATTATTCAAGGGTGTAATCCAAATTTTACTTTCGTTTTGTAAAAGTGTGAACCCTTTTTATCCTGCAAATTTAATAAAGTTCTTTTCTTTTGTCCCATTTTAATTTCTTGTTTTGTTCTTTTTCTTTCTGAACAGTTCTCTTTTTACTGGTCCTAATGACATGGCATGCACATCGGATCTTCGACCTAGTCTAATAAATCAATTTGAATCTGACTCAATGATGCAAGAGGTCGTTTGTGATAATGAATCCGAAGGTGACGAAGGGGAAGCCTTCGAAGAAATAAACCGAGAACTGTGCCAATTTGAAGAGAAACCCAAGCCTAACCTAAATGACACTGAGGCTGTGAACCTAGGAGACGCTAATAACATCCAAGAGACCAAAATTAGTATCCACATTGAGCCGAATGTCAAAGCAGAATTGATCGAAACTCTCAGGGAATTCAAAGATGTTTTTGCATGGTCATATGATGATATGCCTGGATTGAGCACCAATTTAGTGGTTCACAAACTACCCACTGACCCGGCATACCCTCCGGTCAAGCAAAAACTAAGGAAATTTAAAACAGAAATGAGTGTAAAAATCAAAGAAGAAGTGATCAAGCAGTTGCAATCGAAGGTCATTCGGGTCACTCGATATCCCGAGTGGCTGGCCAATGTGGTACCAGTCCCAAAGAAGGATGGAAAAATCAGGGTGTGCGTCGACTACCGCAACCTCAACAAAGCAAGTCCCAAGGACAATTTCCCGTTACCCAACATTCATATCCTGATCGATAATTGCGCTGGGCGCGAGATCGGATCCTTTGTGGATTGCTATGCGGGTTATCATCAGATCCTAATGGACGAAGAGGATGCTGAGAAGACAGCGTTTATTACGCCATGGGGAACCTACTGCTATCGGGTAATGCCGTTCGGGTTAAAGAACGCCGGGGCAACGTACATGCGAGCAATGACTGCTGTGTTTCATGACATGATACACAAAGAAATAGAGGTGTACGTCGATGATGTGATCATCAAATCTTGGCGTCAGGAGGACCATGTGGCAGACCTAAGGAGATTTTTCCAAAGACTCCGGAGGTATGATATCAAGCTTAACCCGGCCAAATGCGCATTCGGGGTTCCATCAGGAAAGTTGCTAGGATTCATCGTCAGTCGACGGGGGATTGAGTTAGACCCATCCAAAATTGAATCCATCCGAGACTTGCCACCGCCAAGGAACAAAACAGAGGTAATGAGTTTGCTGGGTAGACTCAATTACATCAGCAGGTTCATCGCTCAACTCACAGCAACTTGTGAGCCCATATTTCGGCTACTGAGAAAGGATGCTGCAGTAGGTTGGACGACAGAGTGTCAGGAGGCTTTCGACCAAATCAAAGGGTATCTGTCTAATCCACCCGTATTGGTCCCGCCTAAGCCCGGGAAACCCCTAATCCTTTACCTGACGGTCTTGGAAAATTCATTTGGTTGTGTACTGGGGCAACATGATGACACAGGAAGGAAGGAGCAGGCCATCTACTATCTTAGCAAGAAATTCACAGTACATGAGGTCAAGTACACTCAACTCGAGAAAACGTGTTGCGCCCTAACTTGGGTAGCTCAGAAGTTGAAACACTACCTGTCTTCATATACTACTTATCTCATATCCCGCTTGGACCCATTGAAGTATATCTTTCAGAAACCTATGCCCACGGGGAGGTTGGCAAAATGGCAAATTCTGCTCACAGAATTTGATATCATCTACGTGACAAGGACGGCCATGAAAGCCCAGGCACTGGCAGACCATTTGGCAGAGAATCCCGTTGATGAAAAATACGAGCCCTTAAGAACGTATTTTCCTGACGAAGAGGTGATGCATACGAATGAGTTGGAATTACCCGAGGAACCGGGTTGGAAGCTTTTCTTCGATGGAGCTGCAAACGCAAAAGGGGTTGGAATAGGGGCAGTACTCATTTCTGAAACAGGACGGCATTATCCTGTTACGGCTCAACTGCGCTTCTATTGCACCAACAATATGGCCGAATATGAGGCTTGCATTCTGGGTCTGCGCCTGGCTGCCGACATGGATGTCCAAGACGTCTTGGTCTTGGGAGACTCGGACCTCTTGATACATCAAATTCAGGGAGAATGGGAAACACGAGATCTAAAACTCGTACCATACCGACAATGCTTGCATGATCTGAGCAAGCAATTTCGATCGGTAAAGTTCAAACACATCCCGAGAGTTCACAATGAGGTTGCGGATGCCTTAGCCACCTTAGCATCAATGCTGCACCACCCTGACAAAATGTATGTTGATCCTCTGCACATCCAAGTCCGTGATCAGCACGCCTACTGCAATGCCATAGAAGAAGAAGCGGATGGCGAACCCTGGTTTCATGATATCAAAGAATACCTCAGGATGGGGATATATCCAGAACATGCCTCTGGAGACCAAAAAAGAGCCCTTCGGCGGTTGTCGAATGGTTTCTTCCTCAGTGGAGGGGTATTGTACAAAAGAACCCCGGATTTGGGATTGTTGAGATGCATAGATGCCGGGCAGGCAACGACAGTTATGGCAGAAGTACATGCTGGAGTTTGTGGGCCACACATGAGTGGATATGTATTGGCAAGAAAAATCCTTCGAACAGGGTGTTATTGGCTCACCATGGAACACGACTGTATCACTTTCGTGAGGAAATGCCATCAGTGCCAAATACATGGAGACTTGATTCACTCTCCGCCAACAGAGTTGCATACGATGTCAGCACCCTGGCCGTTTGTAGCATGGGGCATGGATGTCATTGGGCCCATCGAGCCAGCAGCGTCCAACGGTCATAGGTTCATTCTAGTGACCATTGATTACTTCACCAAATGGGTTGAGGCTAAAACCTTCAAATCAGTAACTAAGAAGGCAGTGGTGGACTTTGTTCACTCCCATATCATCTGTAGATTTGGGATCCCAAAAGTGATCATCACGGATAACGGTGCGAATCTTAATAGCAGCTTGATGAGAGAGGTATGCCAACAATTCAAGATTATACACCACAATTCCACCCCATATCGTCCTAAGGCAAATGGAGCAGTCGAAGCAGCCAATAAGAATATCAAGAAGATACTGCGAAAAATGGTGGAAGGGTCCAGACAATGGCACGAGAAATTACCCTTTGCTTTGTTGGGTTACCGCACTACCATCCGGACTTCCATAGGCACAACTCCTTATTTGTTGGTGTATGGAACTGAGGCCGTGATACCAGCGGAGGTCGAAATTCCGTCCCTCCGAATTGTCGCTGAAGCCGGAATTGATGATGATGAATGGATCAAAGCTCGCTTGGAACAGTTGAGCCTGATAGATGAGAAAAGATTGGCAGCAGTGTGCCATGGTCAACTGTATCAGAAGAGAATGGCAAGAGCGTATAATAAGAAGGTGCGCCCCAGGAAGTTTGAAGTAGGGCAGTTGGTATTAAAGAAGATCCTCCCACATCAGGTCGAGGCAAAAGGCAAATTCGCCCCAAATTGGCAAGGGCCTTATATCGTGACCCGAATATTGTCCAACGGTGCTTTGTGTTTGACAGATGTCGAAGGTAGATGTGTCGACATGGCTATCAATTCAGATGCAGTCAAGAGATATTATGTGTAATTTCTTTAAATTATGGCAATTTTGGTTTATTCGTTTGTATTTGGCATTTATTGAATAATGAGATGACGGAGGCAATTCTTTCTTCTATCCAAACACTTTTAACCCTCGCTTCCCCCTTTGAGCCTTAAGCAAATTCTTTCAATACCCCTCTTTTGGAATCACTAATGGGAAAGATATGAAAAAAAAAAGAAAAGAAAAGAAAAAAGACATGAAAAATGAAAAGAAGGAAAAGAAAAAGGAAGAAGATAAAATCACAAATGACAAAACCGTGGGAACTACGTTTGACCTGATTCCTCAAAGAGGATACGTAGGCGCCTCACGGCTCGGTCATAGTATGCATCATAGCAAATATAGGATGCATAATGTACATAGTGTGCATAATAGGCACAATGTGCGTAACGCACGTAGCTCAACATAAGCATAAAAGATAAATTCCCCAAGCAAGAAAACTGGGGCAGAAGTTATGTTTTGAGTTCCAACAAAGGTTTGATTCCAAAAGTCGTAGCACATCACCCTTCAAATTTGTTTTCATTTTTATAGCCTTTCTTCAAACCCACACCAAAACCAACGTCAACATCCAAAAGACCTCCCGATCAATGTTCGAGAGATGCCAAATCCGGCAAATAAGACCGAGAATGATACACTGATCCCCAGCAAAGAAGAGGATCGTGAGACTGGGAATGAATTGATAGTCAAAGGAATCTCCAGAAGAGAGGGTCGTATCTACAACGCCCCGATTCATCGAAAGAAATAAAATGAGAGAGTCTCGTCGGTGAAAACCTTCGCAGGCACCGAGAGGCGACGTAAGACGAGGGATATGAAATGAGAGAGTCTTATTGGTGAAAACCTTCACAGGCACCATAAGGCGCCGGGAGATGAGAGAAAAGAGAGAGTCTCATTAGTGAAAACCCCTCGAAGGGCACTATGAGGCGACAAGATAGAGCAGCAAAAGCTACCACATTCGCAACAAGATGAACATCCATTTATCATCCCCAGCAAGTCAGACCATCGGACAAATCGATTGATACAAATAGACTGGGTCGGGAATCTATGGTGCACGCCATGATCACGGGGACCAGTCATGTCCTCCAGATAAGTTCTTTTGATTAGCTCCTCCCACAAAATATTGGTTCACAAAGTTTTTCTCTTTTCCATATCTTTATTTTCTTTTCCTAAAATGTGTCTTTAAAGGATTTTTCAAAGCTTACTACCAGAAATCGAAGGGGAATTCATCCAATGCAGGAGAATACAAACAGTCCTAAAAGCCGGCCCCAGGCAATGCAGGGATTGTGCTCGGAAATTTTGAAAGAAGTAAGCTCCAAAAGGGAGTGGTTTCGGGAGGTAGAAGCAGACTCCCACAGAATATGCTTAAAGAGAAAGCAGAAAAGGGGATAAACTGAAAACCGATCCCCAGCAGGCTAGAAACCCCCCAACAGGCAACTTTGCCCGCCAACCAATTATGGGGACAAAGAGCAAGAGAAGGGGAAGAGAGAAAAATGGCTCGCCAGAAAGGCACCCTCTACCACCACGATTAAAACTGATTAAATCCTTTTGTCTGCTGCAGGAAAACAAAGGATTGATGATGGCAGCAAGATGCACCGCCATGGAAGTCACCAAAAACCGGGGCAGAAAATTTTCTGCCAATTGTCGAAAATTTTCTCGGAAGAACGGGAAAGCAATTTCAATACTTTTAAGTTCTAGGTCGCCCACCAGTATAATGCGGGAATACATTTAAGTTCTAGGTCGCCCACCAGTATAATGCGGGAATACTTTTAAGTTCTAGGTCGCCCACCAGTATAATGCGGGAATACATTTAAGTTCTAGGTCGCCCACCAGTATAATGCGGGAATACTTTTAAGTTCTAGGTCGCCCACCAGTATAATGCGGGAATACATTTAAGTTCTAGGTCGCCCACCAGTATAATGCGGGAATACATTTAAGTTCTAGGTCGCCCACCAGTATAATGCGGGAATACATTTAAGTTCTAGGTCGCCCACCAGTATAATGCGGGAATACATTTAAGTTCTAGGTCGCCCACCAGTATAATGCGGGAATACATTTAAGTTCTAGGTCGCCCACCAGTATAATGCGGGAATACATTTAAGTTCTAGGTCGCCCACCAGTATAATGCGGGAATACATTTAAGTTCTAGGTCGCCCACCAGTATAATGCGGGAATACATTTAAGTTCTAGGTCGCCCACCAGTATAATGCGGGAATACATTTAAGTTCTAGGTCGCCCACCAGTATAATGCGGGAATACATTTAAGTTCTAGGTCGCCCACCAGTATAATGCGGGAATACTTTTAAGTTCTAGGTCGCCCACCAGTATAATACGGGAATACATTTAAGTTCTAGGTCGCCCACCAGTATAATGCGGGAATACATTTAAGTTCTAGGTCGCCCACCAGTATAATGCGGGAATACATTTAAGTTCTAGGTCGCCCACCAGTATAATGCGGGAATACATTTAAGTTCTAGGTCTCCCACCAGTATAATGCGGGAATACTTTTAAGTTCTAGGTCGCCCACCAGTATAATGCGGGAATACTTTTAAGTTCTAGGTCGCCCACCAGTATAATGCGGGAATACTTTTATGTTCTAGGTCGCCCACCAGTATAATGCGGGAATACATTTAAGTTCTAGGTCGCCCACCAGTATAATGCGGGAATACATTTAAGTTCTAGGTCGCCCACCAGTATAATGCGGGAATACTTTTAAGTTCTAGGTCGCCCACCAGTATAATGCGGGAATACATTTAAGTTCTAGGTCGCCCACCAGTATAATGCGGGAATACATTTAAGTTCTAGGTCGCCCACCAGTATAATGCGGGAATACTTTTAAGTTCTAGGTCGCCCACCAGTATAATGCGGGAATACATTTAAGTTCTAGGTCGCCCACCAGTATAATGCGGGAATACATTCAGCTCTAGATTTTGGAATCAGTCACCCCACCTGAAGACAGAAGGTTACAACAGAGATCCCCAAACGGGAAACAATAAAATCCCCAGCACCAAGAAGCAGACAACTGCAAAAGCAAGCGCACATTCAAAGGGAAGAAGGAACGCGTCTCAAAAGAAGTAGTTTGGGAACGTTGTAGCATGCCCAGTATAACAATTCTGATGAAAAGCCATACCACTGAAGAAACCATTGGAAGATCTAAAGAAGAAAGCCGTGTCCCCAGCAAATCAAGCAAAGTGATGAGAACTGACATTCAGAAAAGGTGAAGGACCAGCATCATCTCCAAGTTCACAAAATAAAGGCGTCGGAGGAAAGCATTAGCCGACAAGAAAGCAAGGCAACAAGAACAAGTTGAAGATGGATGAAATTTCAGGATCCTCAGTTTAACTTAGCTTCTTGTTTTCCTTTTAGAGCAATGTAATAGGGAGATCGGTTGAGCAGTAGCATCCTACAGCAGCATACAACAGCGCACAACAACAGCAAACACTACAGTCACACGGTAGTCCCAGCTACCAAAATTTCCCGAACTACATTGACCTGATTCCTGTTTCAGCCCAGGATATGTAGGAAACCTCTGAAGCAAAGGTTCGGTCAAATCTTTTTCAAAAAATGCTTCACACGGAGTATTCGGACGGGCAAAAATCGCTCGCTTATCTTTGCGCGAAAACCCTTCGTGTCTTCGTGCAAAGAGGGGCAGCTGTAAGCACGTGATTTTTGCTTTACGAGCAATCGCTCCAAAAGAAAATAAAAATAGTGACAAATGATTTCGCTGTACAATTTTTCGATCTTTCCGTGACATGTGTTGTTAGTCGTTTGTGAGTCTGTCCATTTTGCATCTAGTCCTTATCAAACAAAAATACAAAAAATATATGTGGCGTTAAGAGAAAATTCAAAAAAAAATATAAATATACGTGCATCGTCCGTTTTAGGTTGTGATTTAACTTACTTGGTATGATAATTATGTTGAAATGCCATATTGTTATTTGTTTTAATTTCATTTGTTTTATTAATTATTTTTATTTTTATTTTTATTTTAAATTGGAAAACAAAAGAAGTTGAAATCAGTTGGGCCCAAAAAATAAGACAAAAACAGGCCCAAACCAACGATCTGACCCGGTCCAAACCCAGCCTGCCCAGGCACGGACTCAAACGACGTCGTATCGGCGTCCCCATTTGAAGCCGTTGATCTGATTCAAAGGAACGGTCCAGATCAGGTTGTCCAACTCACCTCAACGACGCCGTTTCAGGCAAGTTGAATCTGAGCCGTCCAACCTCATTGATCCAACGGTCCCTGGTTCCCTCATGACCCGACCTATTTAGCCGGTTTAACCCAACCCCTCACCTAAACCAAAACGACCCCGTTCCCATACCAAACGACCCCGTCCTGTTACCCACCAATAGATCTAAGCCGTTCAGATCACTTGATCTAACGGCTCCAATCTCTCTTCCCCTTCCATATATAAACTTGACCCTTTACCCCGCACCCCCTATCCGAACCCCCCCTTCTTTCAGTCATCTCCTTCCCCGAACCCTGAAACCCCCAAACCCTAACGCCGCCCTGGTTTCCTTTCCACCAAAACCCGGCGGCACGAACGCCGGTGACCACCCCCTTCACACCCCTAAAGCATCCAACCACCCTGAACACGAATCCACTAACCACGAACCTCGAATCACTTTCGTTCGTCTCGAATCTTCATTTGAAGATTTGAGTCGAACCCGGATCTATGCCAAATCATCCCATCTTCATACCAGACACTCCCCTGACCTTCCTCGTGACCAAACCAAACTTGGTTTGGTCCGAATCTACCCACAACTCCCAAAAATCCAGATCTGGAAATCCAGACTTTAGAACACATGCACTTGGGGAATCCGGCCGGTTTGGACATAGGTTTGAGGTCTAATAGACCTTAATCAAGGTGTTCTCATGTGAGAACACCCTGATTAAAGTTTGTTCGGCCTCAAAAGTTCGAAGTCGAGTTTGATTTGAGTCCGTTTGATTTCAAACTTTTTCAGTAAGTTTCCTTTTCTCTTTGTTTGGTTCTAATTAAGTTGTCAGCATATTTCTTTGTGTTTGTTTGTTATTTTGTTATTTTTCATTCGGATTTCTTCCATCTCTGTTAAAGGCCTTTTATTTGGCCAATTGTCTTCTGTTTGTGTTCTGAATATACCCTGTGATATACGTGTTCATCAATTAGATTAATCGTCAAGCGAGTTTAATTCATATAAGTTCCCAGTGTTTGAACAAATTTATCTGAGGTCATTCGGGACTCTATACGTGTTGTTTATATGAACGATTGATTGTTATATGTTACGATTAATATAGTCGAGTCGATATATGTCGTCAATTAGTTTCAATCGTTAATGGTAACAACTTGATTCGTATTGCTTATTTCTGCTGTGATCGTATTTGAGTCTCATTAGGAACTGAATTGTATTGCCTGTTGATTTTGTTCAAATTAAATTAAAAGAACATCTAGGGGAAAGGTTATAATGGCAGATTCAGATTTTGGTTTTTAAACACAATGCCATTTGGTTTGGACTGTGGGCAGCATGTGTATGGTTTGCTTTAAGGAATTAAAATAATCGGACAGCATGTGCTGTCAGATTATATTCCTACTGCCCATACTTTGTTTAAACAAACAAGTGATCAGTACACTTTAACAACCAAAAAGAGAGAGGGGCTGTCAGGGATTTCATGGGGGCTTGGTTATTTAAAACAAGTGAGTGGAAAAGCAACATGGGGGGGGCAATTTTGAGTTGTAAAACAGACTGTAAAGTGTTAAGGTTAGGCTATAAAAGAGGAGACCATCCGTTAGAAAAGGAGTTGATTTTTGAGTCTTGAGAGAGTCTATGAGTAAGAAAACTGGAAAAGAAAAAAACAGGAATAAATTTCAGAACATTGTGAAGGAGTATTGCCTAGAAGAAACTGTGTAAGAATCCAGTTTGATCAGGTTGTCTTCGTGGCTTTGCTTTTTCTGTCGTTTGCCAAGTTTTCTTGTGGTCATTGGATTTCTGTTGCTGTTACATTCAACATTCTGGGCTGTTATTTCCTACTCTGTTTTACTGGGATTGTCCATTTGTTGTTCGACTCTTTGCTGAGCTTCATCATTATTGGCTGGTTGTTTGTTGCTGTGTTGTTGCTGTGAATCTGCTGATTGCTGTTGTTTGCTGTGTGCTACTCAGCTGACCCTTTTCCTTCTTCTTCTGTTCCTCTACATCAGGTACACAACCAAGGCACTATCAAATGTAATTAGAACATTGAGCATGAATGCAAAAGAAAGGAAAAAGACTTGAAGTTGATTTTCATATATATACTGTTATATTAGATATCATGTATTGTATGATAATTTTCATTCTTGTATTGACAATCGAAGCAGCCTATATGCCTAATGTATATTAATATAAGTTAGCTAAATGGTAGCTTACATATGTATGCTGATAGGTGATAATATGTTCAATGAGATATGTTGCATTTCAGATTCTAGTTTACTTTGCAGTATATGTTGATATGTATACCAAGTATGAACACTGTACATCCTGGATTAAGTTCTTCCTTTTTCGGATTGATGGTCTCATATAACTAGTAAACCACCTGTTAAGACAAAGAATACCAAACTTGCAATATCAACCCCGTAAAGGTCGAGTTCAGACCAAAACAGGCCTAGCCGGCCTGCTTCGAGCAAGCAGTGGCCCAGGTTTGGCCCATCACGCATGGGTCGAATTTGGGCCCATGACTACTTATTCGACTGACTGTGCGCGCAGCCTTGTTCCTGATTTTAGCATTTCCGAATTCTGTCATAAAATAACTTGCAAGCATTAATTAATTAGGATTATCTACTGCTTTCGATTGATAGAGACAAACACGACAAGAAACGTAGTTGCTATAGGATATCCTTTAAAAATAAGAATGAGATGAGCCTCGCCGAATAAAAACACAGATTGCGGGGCCCTCAGTAAATACTTGTTTTAAATTACTTAGAATTCAGGAGGGCCGCTTAGTGAATTCCGTGGCCTTTCCAAAAATAATAACGCGATAGTCTTTTTAGGCGCGTGTTTAATAATTTATTTTCTTAAGACTTAGGGTGTGCATTTCATGCGACCCAAATCCAAATCCCAAAACGTCAAGTAAGATATGTTCCGGATTGTGGGTGCATTTCATGTGACGCAATCCAAAGACATGTTTTAAGCGACGTTCACATTCCTAATAATGATAATTAATAAAGTGGTTAAAAGATAAAATTTGCACATGGTTCATAATTGTATTTAAAAATCAGAAAAATAAGCCGAATATAACAGCTGAGCGACCGTGCTAGAACCACGGAATTCGGGAATGCCTAACACCTTCTCCCGGGTTAACAGAATTCCTTATCCGGATTTCTGGTACGCAGACTGTAATATAGAGTCATTATTTTTTCCTCGATTCGGGATTCAAATTGGTGACTTGGGACACCCTAAATCTCCCAAGTGGCGACTCTGAAATAATTAAACCAATCCCGTTTCGATTGTCCTTTAATTGGAAATAACTCCCCCTGCGTCCTCCCGGGCGCGGAAAAAGGAGGTGTGACAACGGTCATAGAACCCTGCTGGAGACGCTCAAACTGCCTCTGATAGGCCTCTCTTTAAGTGATTGGGAGAAACTTCTCTAGAAATAGCTGAGTAAACTGCTCCCAAGTCAAAGCTAGCGATCTGGCTGGTCTAGCCAAACAATAGTCTCTCTACCAAGTCTTGGCGGACCCATATAAGCGAAAAGTAGCAAAATCGAACCCATTGGTCTCCACTATCCCCATGTTCCTGAGAACCTCATGACAACTGTCTAGCTAATCCTGGAGATCCTCAGAAGATGCACCACTGAAAGTAGTAGTGAAGATCTTGGTGAACCTGTCCAACCTCTACAAAGCATCGGTAGACATAGCTGCTCCATCACCGGTCTGAGCTACCACACCCGGCTGAACTGCTCCAACTGGCTGGACTGCTGGAGTCTAAAACTGGGGATCCATCTTCTCCGGAGTGCGAGTAGCAGGAGTCTGGGCTCCTCCTCCATCCTGAGAGACGGCTGGTGCTACAGAAAGCAAGCCTGCCTGGGTGACACTTTCCATAAGGCCCACTAGATAGATCAGAGCATCCTATAGTACTAGGGTAGCAATAAACCCCTCTAGGAACTGAGCTGGGCCTACCGAAACTGTCTGGGCCGGAACTTTATCGTCAAAGTCAACTTGAGGCTCAGCCGCTAGTGCCGCTGCTCTGGGCTGAGCTCTGCCCCTACCTCGGACTCGTCCTCGACCTCTGCCCCTCGTGGGAGCTGCTGCTGGGGGCTCAGGCTGCGGGTCGATAGATGAGGAAGCGCGTGTTCTCGCCATCTGCGAAAGAACAGAGTATAAATTCAATTAGTATTGAGAAACCAAACCGCACGACAAAAAGGAATAAATATGAAGTTTTTCCTAACACTATAGCCTCTGGGGGATAAATAAAGACGTCTCTGTACCGATCCCTCAGAATCTACTAAGCTTGTCTGTGAACTGTGAGATCCATGTAACCTAGAGCTCTGATACTAACTTGTTACGACTCGGATTTTCCACCCTCGAGACTCGTGATGGCGCCTACTGGTGAAAGCTAGGCAAGCCAAATTATTCTAATTACTTAACCTTTTCCAGTTTTAAACCATTATCAGTGATGAGTAGATATCATACAAATAGCGGAAATAATTAGGCACAAGACAAAATCTGATAAATTTATCTTAATACAAACTGTAGAAGTCTAAATACAACTCTACCAATAATTTGGTGCAAGTTCATAGACGGTCTAAGAATACTACATACAAAGTTTGAAAGATAAAAGATACATTGTTTATGAAATAAGTAAAGGAAACAGGATAAAGGAAAGATAAGAGATGATGCCAAGGCCCGTGGACGCCTGCAGGACTATCTTGAGTCTCCTATTGGACTGAAGGAAGCAACCTCACTACGGTCCAAACGCTCTGGTACCAATATCTGCACACAGTGCAGAGTGTAGTATCAACACAACCAACCCCATGTGTTGGTAAGTGCCTAGCCTAACCTCGGCGAAGTAGTGACGAGGCTAGGACCAGACTACCAAATAAACTTGTGCAGTTAAATCATATACAACGGAAAAATAAAAGCAGATAATTATAGTTAAATATGTGAGGGGGAAAACATGCTTCGAGGAATAACAGATAACAACAGAATATCAAGAGGAATATAAAGAAACCAAAATTCAATTACTAACAAAGATAAGGAAAACAAATGCAGAATTCACTTTCATTTCACATCTTGGTGCAGGCGTGCAACCCGATCCCATTTCATGTATCTCGTTGTAGGCGTGCAACCCGATCCCATTTCATATATCTCATTGCAGGCGTGCAACCCACTCCTATTTCATATATCTCGTTGCAGGCGTGCAACCTGCTCCCATTTCATATATCTCGTTGCAGGCATGCAACCCGCTCCCATTTCATATATCTTGTTGCAGGCGTGCAACCCGCTCCCATTTCATATATCTCATTGCAGGCATGCAACCCGCTCCCATTTCATATATCACGTTGCAGGCATGCAACCCGCTCCCATTTCATATATCTTGTTGCAGGCATGCAACCCGCTCCCATTTCATATATCTTGTTGCAGACATGAAACCCGGTCCCATTTCATATATTTCTGTGGCGGCGTGACACCGATCCTAGTTACAAATCAACAACAATCACAAAAGAATCCCGGCAAGGGAACAAGAGCAATATAACAACATCCCGGTAAGGGAACAATAATATTTCCACAACATTCCGACAAGGGAACAATAATATTTTAACAATATCTGGGCAAGGGAACAATGATATTTCAACAACATCCCGGCAAGGGAACAATAATATAAAAACAAACATCCCGTCAAGGGAATAATAATATGACAATAACATCCCGAACAAGGAACAATAATGATAATAACATGTGAAGCGTAATAAATCACAACAGAGTCATAACAATTGCAATACAAGACTCGCGGGAATGCTTGACACCGACGTATAAATACTCGTCACCATGCCTATAAATCGCACTCCACAATTAAGACATAGAAAATAAGACACGACTCCTAATCCCTCAAGCTAAGGTTTGACCAAACACTTACCTCGATGCCACGAACACAATTCAAGTCTCAATTATCGCTTTACCTCTTGATTCTACCACCAATTCGCTCGTAGCTAGCCACAAGTTACTTAATTACGTCAATAAATATTAAATGAATCAATTCTAATGCATGAAAATAAGTTTTCCAAAGTTTTACCCAAAAAGTGAAAAATCGCCCCCGAGCCCACATGGTCAAAACCCGAGGTTCGAACTAAAACCCAATTACCCATTCCCCCACGAAACCAAATATATAATTTGTTTTGAAATCGGACCTCAAGTCGAGGTCCAAATCCCCAATTTTTGAAAAACCTTGTTTCTACCCAAAACACCCAATTTCCCCCATGAAAATCATTGATTTTGAGTTAAAATCATGTGAAAAGATGTTAAGGATTGAAGAAACTAGTTAGAAACGACATACAATTGATTTGTAGAAGAAAGTTTCTTTGGAAAATCGCCCAAGAGAGTTTATGTTTTCAGAAGATGTGAAAATGGTTGAAAATACGTCTAAGTGTGAATTTACAGGTCTCTGATATCGCAATTGCGACCAGGGTTCGCAATTGCGAACCCTTCAGAAACTGGGACTTTCACATTTGCGACCCAATCAACTTTCCGTTCATCTTCGCATATGCGAGAGACCATTCGCAAATGCAAAATCGCATTTGTGAGAAGACAGTCGCATTTGCGACTAAGGCTGCCCAGGTCCATTCTTCGTATTTGCGAGGATTTGTAGCATTTGCGAAGCCTGCAGACCTGACCATACCAGCTGAAAACCTGCAATTTTCTCAAGTTCAATTCTACTCCGTGGCCTACCCAAAACTCACCCGAGCCCTCGGGGCTCCAAACCAAACATGCATACCAACCTAAAAACATCATACGAACTTGCTCGTGCATTCAAATCACCAAAATAACATCAACAACTATGAATTTAGCATCAAAATCATGAAATTACTTAAGAACTTCAAATTTTCCAAATTTCTCCAATAAGGTCCAATTCACATCATTTTGAAGTTCGTTTCTTACCAATTTTCACAGGCTCGACTCAAATCATATATAAAGCCTGTACCGGGCTCCGAAACTAAAATACGGGACCGATACTAATGGTTTCAAACATAAATTCTTTTCTTTACTTCATAATTAATTTAGTAAAACAATTTCTTTCAAAAATTGATTTCTCGGGCTTGGGACCTCGGAATTCGATTCTGGGTATACGCCCAAGTCCCATATTTTCCTACGGACACTTCGGGACCGTCAAATCACGGGTCCGGGTCCGTTTACCTAAAATATTGACCTAAGTCAACTTAAATTCATTTTAAAGTAACAATTCATCATTTTTCACAAATTTTCACATGTTGGCTTTCCAGTTACGAGCTCTGACTGTGCACGCAAATTGAGGTAATGCTAGAAAAGGTTTTTTTAAGGCCTCAGAACGCAGAATTTATTTCTAAAACAAGTGATGACTTTTTGGGTCATCACAGTACTACGTGTAGACATGCAATTTTTGACCCTCCCGGAGATTTACACGTTTTAGTATTAAATATTTAGTTTAGGTCGAATATCAATTATTTTTGACTATCTTACTTTATTTTATCGTAAAAATGAAAATTACAAAAATAGTTTCATTAATGTTTTGTAGTCATACTATTTTACTAGGATTTTTATTTTTATATAATCTTAAAAAATACCACAAATAATTTTGTTTTAACGGTTAGTTTTATTTTAATAGTTATCTCTACTTAAATCGGGCTAATTAATATTTTAGTAATATTTTTATCTCTGTTTTTAGTTTATAGGCAATAATTGATATGGGGTGGATAGATTTTTAATTAATTAAGCCCATTTTAAGCACAAATCCGGCCATAAAGGCCCAAAGTAAACAGCCCAATCCCTTAGCCCATAACCCCATCAGACCTAACTATAACCTAGGGACACTCTTCTTCTTCCTCACCTCTTGAACAACACACAAGACCTAACAAAAAACCCTAGAGACCAAGACAACCTTTAGCCGACCACCACACCAACGACCCCTGCTTCTCCATCTCCATCTCCATCCGAACCCTAATACTATCTCTTCACTGCCGCCGCCTCATTTCCTCACTGCCACCTACGCCGAAACTGTGATTCCAACCACCCCACTGCTCCTCCGCGCTTCTTCTAACCTAACAACCACAAACCAACCCCCAGTCAGCCATCTCCTCTAAAAGATCGAACGACCTCTTCTTCAAACGCACACAGTTGCAGCGCACAAACAGAGAAAGAAACAACTCCAGCTACATTGCCACCTCCTCACACCACTCACCAGCCCCGACCCTTTCATGGCACCATACACATACACGCACAGCGTCGAAAGCATAGGCAGGGAACGAGAAAGCAAACAGGACAGAATCTGGGAGTGAAAGAATGAAAATAATTTGAAATTAGTTCTTGATTCAAGTTTTATTTTCCATTTTTAAAAAAATCTGAAAACAAAAAAAGGGGGTTCCGTTTCTTTCCTGAATTTTTGCCTGAAATAGAGTTCCTTTGATTGAGCCGAGTTTGTTTGAGGTCGTCGTTCGGGTTTTGGTCGAGGTTTCAGATTGTCGCTTCAATCCCGGTTTAAGTATAAGTTTTTCTTTGTAGTAGATGTATTGTTTGCCCCATTTGATCTTTCAGTGGAAGATGATGTATTAATCGAATTTTGAAAGGAAAATTGCCCACTATGAGATAGCTTTTGCGTTTCCAATATTGCATAAGAAGATTCGGTTATTTATCTTTGTAATAGAGTTTTCACCAAGTTAAACTTGCTGGTTCAAGCTTTGCCATTAAGCTCGTACTGGAATTTTTAGTCGGAGTGTGCTTGGGTTTGTTGGTTCATGTTGGTTCCAGTTAGAGTTCAAGGATTACGTTAAGCTTATATCTAATTAACACCGAAAAGGTCCTCTCTCTCGTTGAGGTTAAACTCTTCAACCCTCTACTCATTTAATTCTAGCTGAATGTTAATTGTTTGTTTAGTAATTTGATTCTGTGATTTCTTTAGCTATTGTCTCCGGTTCTAAGTTTGTTCATTTAGTTATCTGCTCGTGTGTTTACTTGAATTGGTTACAGTTAAACATGATTTGATCACAGTAAAGAAATTGAATTGCTATCCATCAATTGACTTACCTCAACTTTGACTAGGGGGGAAGGGGGGTCCGGGTGCTAAAATTTATAAAATTAAGCTTTTAGTTGTTTATTGCTTTATTCTTTGCATATATATATATATATATAGCATGCATGCTTAGGCCGTCATCACTTGGGTAGGCAAGCCTTACGATTCTAGTTAGTTTTGAGGCAAGAGGTCGTTACCTTAGATAAATTTATCCGGGGAATACCTCGTAGGCTTTGTATATATTTATCCGGGGTATGCCCCGTAGTATTTGTATTCAGAGACAAAAAATAGAACTTTTAGTATTTTTATTTTATTTTATTTTCATTTACTTTTATTTAGGTGGGGACGACCTCGAGCCTCTTTTGTGTTTATTTTCCCTTTTTGTGATTTTACCTCAATTTGAATATTTTAAAAGCTAACTAGATTGAGTACGTAACTGTGACCTTCACGGGATTTGGGGAGTGCCTAACACCTTCTCCACGAGTCAAATGAACCCTTTTACCCAAATCTCTGGTGCGGACTTAGGTTTGGAGTCCAAAGTGTTTTAAAGGAAAAATCATTTTTAAAAACATTGACCTGGCCCATCGAAACTAATGTCAAGTGGCGACTCTGAAATATCTTTTGAAACACAATCCTTTGTCACTTTCATAATTGAAAACTCTTTTGAGCTTTACAAATTTTTTATTTATTTAAGAGGGTTAGTGAGGTTTTAAAAAAAGGGTATGACATATTTGGCGACTCTGCTGGGGAGTTGTGGGTTCGAGCTGATACTTGATCTTGTTGGCTTTTAGGATATTCGGTTGAGGTGTTTGTTTTCTTTATTTGGTTTGTTTGTCTTATTTTTTGTTTTGTTGGTCATTTGTTTATCGCTTTTCCTTATGTGTCATCATTTGCGTAACCATGGGTCTTCTTTCTACAACAAGTCTTGGAGTACGTGTTGCGTGCACAAACTCTTTGTTGAGTCACCCTTATTTTAGGAGGGGGGTCGTCAAACGTATGTAGTGGGTGGAAAGCTTAAGCAGCCACCATCGACCATACGCTCCCCCCAATTGCCTTGTTAGTGAACTCCAAACTTAGGTCAACCTTTAGGTCATTTTTATTTGCATCATATTATTTGGACCTAGTAGGGCTCGGTCCCAGGTACCGTGTTCCTTTGTAGGAAGCCTATCCAAATTTTGTCAAAATGGGCCAGTGGCCCAAAAAGACATTCAATCATCCCTATGTGATACATGTTGCATCTTTGAGGGTAAAAGGTCATTTGGCGGACTGATGTTTGGGAAAGAAGGGTGAAAAATGAAGCAAGTTGGGCCTAATTATATTTTTCTTTTACAACTTTTTTAAGAAAAGCCAAAAATAATACAAAAAATAAAAAATCCAAAAAGAATTTATACTTTCCCATCATTTTCCAAAAAAAAGGAAAAAAAAGAAAATCCTAAAAGATTTTACATTTTCCATCATTTTTTTCAAAAAAACAAAAAATATAGTTTTTTTTTCAAATCAGATGCATTTTTTTAAATTCTATCCTATATCTAATCTGCCCGAACTACGCATACTTGATTCTCATCTTTCGGGGTGGGATACGTAGGCAGTCCACATAGGGTATGGTCTTCCTAATGAGTCTTAGGTTCTTGGCTTCGCGGGGTCTTAGCCAAATCTTGCATGTCTAGCCCCATTTGGCCACATTGGTTATTTTGGAAAATAGGGCTATTTTATCAAAATGACTTGTTATCCCATGTCTTAGAGTCCTAAGTCCACAACAAGGTGTCCTCTCAGTTTTAAGGTCCATTCCTGTTGAGTTTGCATGTCTAGCCACTGTTTGTCCATATCGGCTATTCTTGAAAAATGGGGTCATTTTCGCGAAAGTAGTTCAATGACCCATGTCTCAGGATCCTTAGTCCACAACTTGGTGTCATATTACTTTAAGGTCTGTCCTTATTGAGTTTGCATCTTTAGCCACTTCTGGCCATATCGGTCGTTTTTGCAAAATGGGTCATTTCTGTAAATTAATCTTGGGCCATGATTATTGGGAGTGTGAATCCATATAAACCTTAGTAAGGTATTTTCATATTTGAGTAGTCACCCTTGTTGATTTTGCACTTATAGCCACTCTTGGCCACATAGGTTAATTTCCAAAAAATAGCCCAATCGTGTCTTGCATGTGTCCAACAGGAGGTGTTGTGGTGTCGCATAGTGTCTTGAGTCACTGATTTATTTAGTCGTATTTTTCTCATTCAAGTGTGGATCCATGTACCAGGACTCGAGCATGACAGATACCCCAGGACCACTGCATTCAAGAGCTACTTGAGAAGCCTTTTTTATGTTTTTAAGTCTATTGTTCATGTTTTACTTCCTAGTCCTGTACAGTAGTATTCAGTCATTTAGTTGGTGTCAGAGTTGTCGTAGTATGGTTTAGTTTTTCGAGTCTCTCATTATCGTACTTCCTATTTTGTATTTCAAAATCGAAAAAAATTTATAAATGAAAAATCCAAAAAGATTTTTGTTTCTTAATTTATTTTGTTCGTTACTTTTTCAGAACTACGCTTCATCTGATTCATGAGGGACATGATACGTAGGGCAACCTACATAGGGTTCGATCAAATCATCTTTTAAAAAAAACAAAAAAAAAAGAGAATAAAGTTGTGGAACGTGAGAAATGAGAGGAAAGAAAAGAGCGATAATAAGAAAGAAAAGTGAGGGAAAGAAATGAAAAGCTAAGCGGTGTTAGAAAGGAAAATGAAGAAGCAAATGGGGCAGGAAGAGTGGAATTGGGATGATGCCAAATGACCTTGCGACCCTCGAAGCCATTCTAGAACTGTTAATTGTTGCTAGGGGCATTGCACGGAATGTAATATTTCTATCTGATAAATGCTCCAACGCTAACATGTTGGCTTTGTTTTGCTCCCCTTTGTTACTTTCATTGTTATCATAACAGAGGGTGGTTAGTTTGTGGCAATTTGGCGAGTGATCGGTACAACACAAGGTCAAAGAGCAAGGTAGACATGGCTAGCAAAGATTTGGACACAGGAATTGTTGACCCGTCGAGGGAGTTTGTGGAGTCGGAGTCTGAATTGAAAGAGGAGGTCCAAAGGTTGAAATAGCAGATGGCAGAAATGTATCAGTCTTGGATGAAGGGGCATCCTCCAGCTTCATTCCCCACTAACTGCACTAAAAATCCTGCAACTATCCCACCACTATCACAAGCCCAGGTTCCCACTACTGTTGACCTTTTCCCCTCAATACGCATTAGGCTTCACCCTTTACCACAATTACCTTGGCACTTCGGCCAAAATTTTCGAGGCTCCGCTAGCCAAAACAATATCATACCCAGCTCCGACATCTGCTCCTATTTTTGTACCCCCTCCGCAAGCTACCCTCTACCGATCCTCTAGTGAGCCCGCATTCCTAGCTCTAGATACCAAATACTATGCCCTGGAACCCACCTTTAAAGTCTCAGATCCTTACTCCTACACTCCCCACTTTGAGCCTCATGTTGAAATAGAGAAACCACCCAAGAATGCGGAGTAAGAGGAGATATTCAGGAAAGTAAAGAGCCTAGAGCAATCATTGAGAAATATGAAAGGGTTAGGAAGCCAGGTGAGTGTGGCTTATAAGGATTTATGTTTGTTCCCTGATGTCCAACTGCCTACCGAGTTCAAGATGCCCAAGTTTGACTTGTATGACTAACATGGAGATCCTGTAGCTCATTTGAGAGGTTACTACAGTAAAATGAGAGGTGCCGGGGGGAAAGACAAATTACTGATTGCGTACTTCAACCAGAGTTTGAGTGGGGCAGCTCTAGAATGGTACACCCGCTAGGACGCCAACAGGTGGTACACATGGGACGATTTGGCTCAGGCTTTTGCTCGGCATTTTCAGTACAACATAGACATTGTCCTAGATCGCATGTCCCTGACCAAGGTAGAAAAGAAGCCCACTGAAAGTTTTAGGGGATATGGTTTCTGATGGAGGGAGCAACCTGCACGGGTCAATCCTCTGATGGAAGAAGATGAGATGGTTGAATACTTTCTTCAAGCCTTGGATCCTACTTACTTCGGCCATTTGATCTCAGCCATTGGTAAGCCTTTCAATGATGTGGTAAAGATGGGAGAAATGGTGGAAGAGGGATTGAATTCAAGGAAGATCATGAGCTATTTTGCATTAAAATCCACAACACAGGCAATTCAGCACGACACAGGAAGCTTGCTGGGTCAGAAGGAACATGATAATATTGCCATGGTTGTCTCAGGATCACGACATGGCCCAACGGGTCCACCTCACCAATATACTTAGCCTCGAACCCAACCCCAAACCTATCCCCGAGATCCACATAATCTACCTCAATATTATCCTCCGAACAATGTCCAGTCATTTGTTCAACCACTGGGTCACTTCTTATGGCGAGCACCAGCACCGTATAATACTCTTTCTCCTTCAAAACATTTTCAAGAACCCAACAACCCTAGAATAGGGGCATACAGGGGAACAAAGGCAAAGAAATAGTTTTACGCCAATCGGAGAATCCTACACAAGCTTGTTTGAAAAGTTAAAACAGTCTGGCCTGATTGAGCAGCTCCTCAGCTATACTCCGGACCCATATGCAAAAGGTTTTGATCCTACAGTATAGTGCATGCACCACTCTAATGTCCAAGGTCATAGCATTTAAGATAGTCATGCTTTGAAAAGGGAGATAGAAAGAATGATTCAAGAAGGGATAATTGTGGTCCAGGATAGAGACACCCAGAATATCGCACAGAATTCTTTACCTGCACATGATGATGAACACTTCATGGGGAGGATGCATGGTGACAGGTGTCACACCTCCTTTTTACCTACACCCGAAGGAGTGTATAAGGGAGTTTTTCCAATCAAAGGACAATCGAAACATGATTCGTTTATTTAAAAATTCATAGTCGCCACATGGGATAATTTATGGTGTCCCAAGTCACCGGTTCTAATCCCAAATCGAGGAAAAGATTGACTCTGTGTTGTAGCCTGCGAACCAGAAATTCGGGTAAGGAATTCTGTTAACCCGAGAAAAGGTGTTAGGCACTCCCGAATTCCGTGGTTCTAGCATGGTCGCATAACCATTTATATTTGGCTTAAATTATTTAATTATGTGTTTAGAAACTACATGCATTTTTACCTTTACCGCTTTTTATTACGTGATTTACTCGTACTTAAAGAATTATCGAGTTACGCATACGTATACTCGTGTGGTTTGGCGTGTCAAGAGTCATGTCACACGTACGTGTACACAATTCACAACACTTAATTTATTTAAGAAAAAAAAACTTAGTCAAAGTCGCGCGGACGTGGACCTTAATTTATTTTTGAAAATTCGTAATTATGTCACGCGAACATGTCCACAATCACGATAATATTTTAAACAGCCCTAAAGGTTTCTCTAGGAATATTTATTATTTTACCTCTACATTATGAAATTAACACAAGAGCCATTTGTTACTAAGTGTCTAACTATGGCTTGCCTCAAATTTCCATTTTTTAAGACCTTAATTATTTAACACTAAAGTACTTGAGAAGTCCCTTTTAAACAACAAGCCTTTATTAAACCATTTTATTAGCGGAAGGGCCTGAATATTTTGGCAACGCCGGCTGCAAGCAAGGAATTCAGGATCGTATCCCTGAAGCCATACCTACCAGTGATCTAGCATAATCTTTTTAACCGTTGAGGAGGGGAGAAAAACGAGTCGGGGCATCAATAAGAACTTTATATATATCAATCAACAATAATCCCCTTTTAACTAAGGCATAAACTATATGGAAACATCAATTGGTTACAGTTAAGACCAGGCAATCTATACATACATAGCCAAAATTTCAGCAGAAGTTATTGTTGTATACAATATATACCTTGAGCATAGTTGGACAACTTAACACATGAATCATAACAAGAAAACAAAAGTATAAACAACAGAAGCTAATAAAATTTAACATTCAAACAAGACTCTTATTCAAATTCCAATTCGAACATCCAAATCTGTATACAAATTCAATCTGGTTCCAACTTGTGGCACTTCATTTGTTAGCAAAGGGTATGAAGGAATACCTGGAAATGAAAGTCAAAAGGGGGTGAGATCAGAAGTAAAAACAACAACAATCACCAGCAGCAACCTAACAGTCCCAGTTTTAATTCAGCTATTAACCCCAGATAGTTCAATGAAACAGTATATGGAAGATGGTTTCAGCCAATTCGAAATTGAAAACCAAAAAATAGAAATCAATGAAACAGTAAATTCCAGTTTTTTTCCAGTATTTTCAGAATGTTTTCTTGTCTCCCTCTCTCAGAATCTCTTCCAAGTTTTCTTAGCTCTCTGCCCCTGTATATCCACTGTATTCAGAGTGTATATCGAGTGTATACCGCGCTCTCCGCCACCTTTTTTTTTTCCTCTCCGAATTTCCTAAACTTCTACCCTCTTTGAATGTTCTCCCCCTCTGACCATGATTTTCAGCCCTTAAATGAGCATTAAGTTAGTACCATTTCCATTACTCATTCCCATTTTTCAATTATCTACACTAGCTTAGTGCTTTTATTTAATTTAGTAGTGCATTTTCTAGACCCTACCATTGTAGAAGCTTCCTAAAGTTAAGTAAACATTACCCTTATTGAACAACCCCTAAACCAAATTATTCTGCCAAATTAACTTAATTATCTCTGAATAATAATTACCACACCTAATTAAATACCAAATTAAAATAAAATTACAAAAATTCGAAATTAAACAATAAAAATGCAAAATACATTTTTGTTTTTGTGATTTTTTCAATTTTGTAAAGTAGATAAATTACTAACTGATTTAAAAATGAAAAAATTAAATCCTAGATGCGAATGCAACATATATTTTGTATTTTCAAGATTATGTAAAGATAAAAAATAAGGTACTATTTTTGTATATTTTTATTTAAATTTATGAAAGATACGTAAGCTAAAATATTTTTTGTAATCTTTCATTTTTATGACGAAAATAAAGTAAAGAAGTCAAAAATAGTTGAAATAGCTATATTAGGCCTACATTAAATATTTACATGCTAAAATATAAAAATCTTGGGTAAGGTCAAAAATCACATGTCTACAGCTGCCCCTCTTTGACTGAAATACAAAGAATGACTAGACATGTTTTTTGACCCGACCCTTTTATTGAGGAGACAAAAAAGCTAAGAGGAAGGAGAATGTGACCGAGCCCTGGTATCTGAGCTGCCTACATATCCTTGGCTATAAAGGAATCAGGTCACATGTAGTTCAGAAAGTTTCGGTAGCTGGGACTACCATGAAGCTGTTGTTTTACTGTTACTGTTGTTGCTGCTGCTGATACTGCCTACTGACCTCCTTATTACACCATGACAAAAAATGAAGAAGCTAGACTAAGCTATAATCTATGCTTTACAAAGATTTATTTCCAAACTTGATCTTGTGACTGATGTTGCCTTGTTGCTTTGTGCTTCCTACGTTGTTTCTTTACTTCCGGCTCGACTTGTGGTCTTCCTTCTGATTTCTGCTGGGGATTTTTGTTGTAACCCTCCGCTTTACTGACTTCAAACTTTAATGTATTCCTCTATTTTATGGGCGGGCTCCCAACTTCAAAACATGAAAAATGTAAAGACTGAAATGTATTCCCTGCTCTCCAGGCGGGCTCCTGACTGCTAAACTTGAACTGCTTCTCCCTGTTCTCCAAGCGGGTATCTGATTGCTAGACTTGAAATATATTCCTTGCTCTCCAGGTGGGCTCCTGACTGCTAACTTGAAATGTATTCCCTGCTCTTCAGGCGGGCTCCTGAATTCAACCAAAATAGACGAAAACAAAGGAAATTTTTCTGCCCCAGTTTGGGTATCTGGGAACATATGTAAGTGTAAAACGAATCACATTACCAAATATCAATAAGAACTTGAAAACTAAAACTTGAATTGTACTCCCTTGTTCTCCAGGCGGGCTCCTGACTGCTGAACTTGAATGTATTCCCTGCTCTCCAGGCGGGCTCCTGACTGCTAACTTGAACTGTTATTCCCTTGCTCTCCAGGTGGAAGCCTGATTGCCAAAACTTGAATTGTATTCCCTTGCTCTCCAGGTGGGCGCCTGATTGCCAAAACTTGAATTGTATTCCCTTGCTCTCCAGGTGGGCGCCTGATTGCTGAAAATTGACTTGCTTCTCCCTGTTCTCCAAGCGGGTCCCTGATTTCAACAAAAATAGACAAAACAAAGAAAATTTTCTGCCCCAGTTTGGTAGTTGGGCGCATATGTGAGTGTTAAACTAAATCATATTAACAAATATTACTAAGAATTTGAAAGTTATGTCCCATTATCCAGGGGGGTCCGGAAAACTCTTAACTAAACGACAATTTTAAATCTAAGCTATATCTTTTAAAGGTATGACTTCCGCTAAATCTTGTTATCTAAGAGGGTCTTTAACTACTCCCCATTATCCAGGAGGGTCCTGACAACTCTTAACTAAACGACAATTTTAAATCTAAGTTGTATCTTCTAAAGGTGTTACTTCCGCTAAATCTTGTTATCTAAAAGGGTCAGTCTTAAACTATTCCCCATTATCCAGGAGGGTCCTGACAACTCTTAATTAAACGACAATTTTAAAGCTGAATTATATCTACTGAAGGTATGTCTTATGCTAAATCCTTTTATCCAAGCCAGTTTTAAACTACGTCCCATTATCCAGGAGGGTCCTGACAATCAAAAATCAAGTCTTATCTTAAGAGTGACAATTTTACGGCTAAACTATATTACCCTACAACAAAACTTATGTTAAATCTTGTTATCTAATGGAAATCTTAAAGCTAGGTCCCATTATTCAGGAGGGTACTGAAAACTCTTAATTGAATCCTATCTTAAACATGCAATCTTTGAAACCAACTTATATTCCTTTGGGGTACATTTATGCTAGATTTTTCTATTTATGATTGTTTCGTTTTTTTAAACTAGGTCCGATTTTCTAGGAGGGTCCTGACAACTCCTAGCTGAATTCTATTTACAGAAAAAAAAATTAAACCAACTTATATTCTTTTGGGGTACATTTATGCTAGATGTTACTACTCATGATTGTTTTGAATTTTAAACTAAGTCCCATTTTCCAGGAGGGTCCTGAAAATTTCAAATTAAATCTCACCTTAAGAGTGACAACTTCAAAGCTAAATCATATTTCCTAAAGGTAAAACTTACGCTAAATCTTATTTTCTATGAAGGTCTTAGAACTAAATCCCATTGTCCAGGAGGGTCCTGAACACTTAAAACTAAATCCCATTATCCAGGAGGGTCCTGAAGAGCCGAAAATGAACTTACCTGAGCCATGCTTTCTTTCTGGAGGATCTCTGCATGACGAACAAAATTCCTTGCCTATGAACCATGCTTTTCCTCATGGAGGGTTCCTACAGATCGAACAAATTTTCCTTTCCCCTTCTCAAACCGCCTTTGTGCTGACAAAATTTGGGCACGACATTTGAAAAAAAATTCAATCTTCCAAGATTTGATTTGGACACAATATTTGTCCCTATTTCAAACAAAGAAAACTTGTGAGTTTATAAATATGGTGGTTGCTTTGTGGCATTGACTTTGAAGGCGATTGCTCCTTCACTTCCCATGATAACTTTGGTTTCAACCTGAAAGACCTTGCCTGTTTATTAACTGACCACTTTCTCTGTCACCCTTATCATAGAAAATACCTCTGATCCGTTCAGAGCCAATACCTTCTATCTGTTGCATTGCTCATGAACCGACATCTACCAAACCTTTGTGTTTCACATGATCCCCACGGTACATTGATTATTACTAACTTCAATGTACATATTGTTCTTTCCCGATTTAAATCACTGGCCTTGGTCTTGAGGTCTATTGCTCCATTGCTTGCCATGATAGCTTTGATTTCTGCATGGAAGATCTTGCTTGTCACTGGTTTACCACCATTTTTTTTCCTTGTATTTCACATGGATCCCAACGCATGTTGATTGTTACTAACTCAGTGTATATGTTGTTCTTCCTTGACTTAAACCACTGGCTCTGGACTTGAGGTCTACTGCTCTCTCGCTTGCCATGATAACTTTGATTTCTGCTTGGAAGACCTCGCTTGCCACTAGTTAACCACTTTTGTCAATCTTAACACAGAAGATACATTTGATCCGTTCACCTAATACCCTCTATTTGTTGCATTGTCTATGGATTGATATGTACCAAAGCTTTGTATTTCACAAGGATTCCAAAGCAAGTAGATTGTTACCAGTTCGGTGCGTTTGTTGTTCTTTACTGACTTATGATGTTTTGATGTGCTAGCCAGATCTCATTTTGTGCACTTGGAAAGCTGGTGGAAAATTTTGAAGTCATTTCTCACTTGTTTGGACCAAACAGACTCAGAAAAAGGAAGTAAACACGACAAAAGAAACAGAGTAAAGGACAAGGGAAATAGATGATTCCTAACAAGAAAACTACAAATGAGAAACCTATCAGATTGGATACCAACTCTAACGACCATGACATGCACCTGTGGCCTATTCTGTCAAGCAAGTCTGATGTTCAACTATTGTTGTACCCTCTAAGCCGTGAAACTGGGCTTCAATGCTCCGATTATCCAATCTGATTTACAATCCTTATTCGACTTGTAGTGCCCAAAGGGTTTTCACCATCAAGCCTCTCTCATTTGATTCTTTCTATCAACTTTTGTTGCCTCAAGGTGCCCGTGAAGGTTTTCACCAATAAGACTCTCTCATTTTTATTTATCTCAACTCCCATAGCCTTACGGTGCCTGTGAGGGTTTTCACCGATAAGACTCTTTCATTTTCATTACTTTTCCTTCTTGGACCAGTTTTTCACCCTGATATGAATCACCTCTATTTTCTCGACTTGGCATCTCTCGAAGACTGATCGGAAGGTCTTTTTTTGGACTGTAATGTGGGATTTTGGATGGGTTAGAAAGAAAGGGTATCAAAGGCTCAAAACAGTTCGACATGAGTTTAAAATTACAACTTTTGGAATCAGATTTCTTACAGCAAACACAACTTCTGCCCCAGTTTCTTTGCTTGGGGACTTTTGGATTTTTATTTTGATGGGACCGAACCGTGAGGCTGCCTACGTATCCTTAAAAGGAATCAGGTCGAACGTAGTTCATGACATAGGAAATTACTTTGTTATTGTGTTTTCTCTTTTCTCTTTCTTCTCTTTTTTTTTCTTTTTGCTTTTTTCTTTTTCTTTTTATTGTTTTTCTTCTTCTTTTCTCTTTTCTTCTTTTTCTTTTTTTTTCCTTTTCTTTCTTTCTCTTTCCTTTTCTTTCTCTTTTTCTTTCTTCCTTTTCTTATCTTTCATGCTTGTGTTTCTGATATTCGCTACTGATTCCGAAAGAGGGGTATGAAAGAAAATAAATAAGGCTCAAAAGGGGTGACGAGGGATAAAGTGTTTAGATAGCAGAACAAAATGCCTTCGTCATTCCAACCTTCAAAACATGCCAAGTACAAACAACACAATTGAACAAACCAAGGAAAACATTCGTAATATCTTTTGGTTGCACCAAACTTGATGACCGTACCCACACATTCGCCTTCTACATTTGTTATATACAAAGCGCCATTGGACAACACTCTCACTCTCATTACCACGAACGGCCCCCTACAAATTTGGGACAAACTTGCTTTTATCTTCAAATTGATGCGGTAGGATGCATTTCAATAGGGGTTTTTTATGTTCTATCTGCCCCAGTTTCACACAATTCGGGCTTGAAGTGATCTCAAAATGCCTTTACTTATTTCCCTCAAATGTCCCTACATCTTCAACATTGTTTCATTGCTTCGTGATTAAACCGAATTTTAAAACCAGACTGAGAATTACGCATGCATGTCACATCATTAGAGTCAACAAGAAAAGGACTATAAAAGGAAAAAAGAACTAAACAAAAATGACTAGAAATAATAGAAAATAGAAACTTGCATTAGACAGATGGTGAAAGGGTTTGGACAACATAACAAACAAACTAGACAGGGGTTACAAACCTAGAACAAACCTAGAAAACACTAAGTGAGATAATATGACCAAAGGAACTAGACAAAATAAAGGATAGAAGGATTTGAGTCACAAGACGATGTACGGATTACAACCCTGCAATAACCCGGACAACAAAAGTGACAACAAACTAAACCACCAAAAGCTCCTCTCCAGCTGATCAAGAACTGGAGCGTCTTTCCAATTACCAAGCATGGTATCTTAGCTACTGAATTCTGCATCAGCAATACTAGGACTTCCACAAGTCTTCATCACATTATTCTTAACAAATTGCTTTTGGGTTCCTTTTGCCGGTTCGTTCTTAAGATCAACCCCTGATAGCGCTGAGATCTTAGTAGCACGTGGACCTCCAAGGCTCCTAGAAGAATTATCACATTCCTTTTCAGAATAAACCATACCCACCATATGCGTCTCATTATGCACAGGCGATGGACTTTGGCTAGTGTTTGCTGCATCTGGATTTTGTATGACAATGTCGCCTACATCAATAAGCTTCTGAATTGCTTTCTTCAGATTTCAACACTTCTCTATGTCATGCCCCGGGGAATCTGAGCAATATGCGCACGTTTGAGAAAAATCAAACTTCTTTGACAGAGGGTTTGACATTTTTATATGAATCGGTTTCAACATGTCCAATTGCTTCAACTTTTGGAACAAACTGGCATATGATTCTCCAATAGGGGTGAAAGCCTTTTCTTTTTTCAGCAACCTCTCATTCTTAAATGCTTGATTGGGCCGGAAACCTGATCCAGGGGGTTTTTGGCAGGCTCGTGGGGGCGAGTAAGACATTTGGAGAAGTGGTGTGGGCCATTGCGGGCCTTGTGGTTGTGGAGCATATGGTGGTGCATTGTGGACAGGGTACTGGGAAAGTGATGTACGACTTTGGGAGTTCTGTGTGGAGAAGTAGCATTGGGGAGGATTACAAGAATATCCACGAGGTCGACATGGAGGCTGAAAGCGTTTAGCAAGAACGACTACTAGACTCTGTCATCGGCGGGGCTCACCAACATCTTTTCTATCAATGGGAGGACTATCCTGAGCAATTTGTTCGTTCCATCTGAGCCAAAAATCCCTAAAACCTTTCTTGGGTTTCTTTTCCATTTGAGATAGGGAGGAACGATCTGGGACAACACTTGATCTGTATTGAAAGTATCGGACAAAATCTTGAGCCATGTCACCCAATGTAGGCTACTTACCAACATCTAGACGATTATGCCATTCCAAAGCTGCCCCAGTCAGGCTCTCACTGAAGTACGCCATCAACAAATCATCTTTCTCGCCAACACTTCTCATTTTACTGCAATAATCCCTCAAATGGGATACCGGATCCCCACACCCATCATACAAATTAAACTTTGGCACTTTAAACCCCGCAGGCAGACGAACGTCGGGGGACATAGACAATTCTTTGTAATACATGCTGCCCTGGTATCCCATTCCTTGCTTGTTCTTTAAGGACTGTTCTATGCCTTTCGGCCTCCTGGGTATCCCATCTCGCCCTTTTCTTCCTGTGAACTTTTCATTTTCAACATGAGGTTCATCCCGCGGGCCCTGCTTGTATGAGTTAGGAACCTTGTGGGCAACCTTTGAGGGGTAATATTGAGCACCGTAAGCTTTGAGTGGGTGTTCATTGTTGGGGATGATGGATAAGACAGGAGGCCAATTTTTGGGAAAAGTAATTGGAAGATGAGTGACGGAGCTACTAGGGTGGTTGGGAAAGTCATGATAAGCGGGTGGATCTGGAGAGTATGGGGGATCATCTGGCACTGTGACCGGTGTTTGGGTAAGAGTAGTATTTAGGAAGCTAGGTGGTGGCGGGGGTGGTGCCTTCCCAGTCATCCAGGCCTGATACATGTCCGTCATGTGTTGTCTTAACATCTTTACCTCTTCAGCCAACTCATTGTCCTGTTCAAACAACTGCTTCCGGGCACCAGTATCAACCAACTCAGTTTTGTTGTTGCCTGCCATTGCCTGCCATTGCCTTTTGACCTTATGTTGTAGAGAAGAGCTACCACATTAAAAAATCACAAACCAACTACCCTTCTGCTATGGATATAACAAAATGAAGCCATAATGTTAGTGTTAGGGTATTTAACATAAGATAATCTCACTTTATATGCAATGTACCTAGCCACAGTTATCGGTTCTAAAATGACTTTGATGGTACGAAGGTCAGTTGGCATCATCCCAATTTGTCCATTTCAATCCTCTCTTTTCTTTTCTTTTCTAGCACTTGTTTGATCATTTTCCTTCCTTTTTTTCTAATTTCACTCTTTTCTTTCCTCTCATTTCTCACATCCCACAATTTCATCTTTTTTTTTTCTCTCTTTTTTTTTCCTTTTTTCCTTTTTTTCCTTTTCTTTTAACAGTAAAAAAAAATGATTCGATCGAACCCTAAGTAGGTTGCCTACGTATCATGACACCGCATGAATCAGATCTTTGCGTAGTTCGGGAAGATCGAGAATAAAGTAAACAAACTAACGCTTCCATTTTTCTTTCTTTTCTTTCTTTTTGTTTCTTTTCTTTTTTAAAACAGGTACTCAATGAGAAATTATCAAGGAAAAACCCTAAAAGAGAAAAATATTTTTTGATTCTTTTTTTTCTTTTGAAGGAAATCTAAGGAATAAACCACAGAAAGACATTTTGAATCCTCATTTGATATCCTGACGCAAGATCTCGAAGCAAGCAATGAAAAAGATAAAACAAAATATTTTTGGATTTCAATTTTGATTGCCTAGAGGAAAAATTCCAATGATAAACAAAAGATAATGTATTTTTTTATGTACAATATCCTAAAGTTCTAATGAAAATAAAAGATTTTTTTTCATTTTTTCACTAATTTCCCGAAGAAACACCTCAAAAGAAAATCTTTTTGGATTTTCGAATTAACACTTTAAAGAAAGCTTTTAAAGAAGTACTAAAAGAAATTTTTTCCATTTATAGAATTAGTATTCTAAAGAAAATTTATAACGAAATATAAAATGTAACATCTCTTTTTTTTTGGATTTTTACTTGTAATACATTTCCAAATGCAAAATAAGGAATACAGTAACAAAAGACTATACAAATATAACTAGACAATACAAACTCTAACATCACCTAAAAGACTAAATACTACTATACAGGACTAAAAAAATAAAACAAAAACAATTGACTCAAAAATATTAAATGGCTCCTCGAGCAGCTCCTGAATGCAGTGATTATGGGGTATCTGTCATGTTCAAACTTCGGTAAATAAATTCACACCTGTATGAGAAAACTTTAAATCAACACTATATGAGACAATAACACTCCCTACTGGACACATGCAAGACATGATTGAGGCTATTTTTGCAAAATGACTTATTTGGCCAAAAGGTGGCTAGAAGTGCAAAATTTGGCTATGACCCCGCAAAGCCAAGAACCTAAGATTTACTAGGAATATCGGACCCTATGTGGGTTTCCTACGTATCCCATCCCGAGAGACGAGAATAAGGTTCGTGTAGTTCGGGCTGATAGGATACGGGCGAGAAGTAAAAATAACAACTAATTTAGAGAAAATATGTTTTTTTTCTTTCTCTTTTTTTTTGAAAAAAATGATGAAACATGTAAACTCTTTTTTTTATTTTCTTTTTCCCTTCTTTTTTGATTTTTGAAAAATGATGAAAAAGTATAAAAATCTTTTGAATTTTCCAAGCTCTTTTTTTTCTTTTCTCTTAACAAAATGTAACAGAAAACATAATTAGGCCCCACTCGCTTTATCTTCACACTTCACCCTCTCTTTTTTTCTTTCTTTTTTTTTTATTTTTTTTTCATTTCCCCTCAACAATCATTAGTCCGCCAAATGACCCTTTTACCCTCGAAGAAATGCAACATGTAGCACATAGGATGCATCAAGATGGTCTGTTATTTTGGGTACACCTGACCTAGACGGACCCAACCCCTGTGTTGAGTCCCCAAAGTCAAAATGCACATAATGCAAATAAGCGTTCCTACTAGGGATCCGGCATGAGGTATTGTTATACTAGGTTTAAAAACCTGGGTTTGTTTGTTCTAGACTTGACATACCCGAGCGGACAACTCGAGCCGAGGGGGGGCAGCGTACCGGGAATATAAAAGCTTCACCGGCTTTGCAACTTGTCCGAACCTCGTTCTAAAATTGGGATATGACTCTAACAGAAAAGAAGTCACACGAAGTGCACACTTCCTAGATGATTTAGAAGACTTAGAGAGAGGAGGGTTTTGTAACAATTTATATACAGTCCAACCAAATATCAAAGCGGTAAAAGCAGCATTTAGCATATTAGGCCCAACCATGTAAATAAAACTAGATAATAAATAAAGCCAAATATAACAATTATTCTAAGCTCGAATTCTTGAACACTAAACCAGAGATTCTGGGTTCGATCCCCAGCAGAGTCACCAGAGCTGCACACCTCCTTTTTACCTACACCCGAAGGAGTGTATAAGGGAGTTTTTCCAATCAAAGGACAATCGAAACGGGATTCGTTTATTTAAAGATTCAGAGTCGCCACTTGGGATAATTTATGGTGTCCCAAGTCACCGGTTCGAATCCCAAATCGAGGAAAAGATTGACTCTGTATTGTAGCCTGCGAACCAGAAATCCAGGTAAGGAATTCTGTTAACCCAGGAGAAGGTGTTACGCACTCCCGAATTCCGTGATTCTATCATGGTCGCTTAACCATTTATACTTGGCTTAAATTATTTAATTATATGTTTAGAAACTACATGCATTTTTACCTTTACCATTTTTAATTACGTGATTTACTCGTACTTAACGAATTATTGAGTTACGTATACGTATACTCGTGTGGTTTGGCGTGTCAAGAGTCATGTCACGCGTACGTGTACACAATTCACAACACTTAATTTATTTAAGAACAAAAAAACTTAGTCAATGTCGCGCGGATGCGGACCTTACTTTATTTTTGAAAATTTGTAATTATGTCACGCGAACATGTCCACAATCACGATAATATTTTAAACAGCCCTAAAGGTTTCTCTAGGAATATTTATTATTTTACCTCTACATTATGAAATTAACACAAGAGCCATTTGTTACTAAGTGTCTAACTATGGCTTGCCTCAAATTTCCATTTTTTAAGACCCTAATTATTTAACACTAAAGTACTTGAGAAGTCCCTTCCAAACAACAAGCCTTTATTAAACCATTTTATTAGCGGAAGGGCCTGAATATTTTGGCAACGCCGGCTGCAAGCAAGGACTTCAGGATCAAATCCCTGAAGCCACACCTACCAGTGATCTCTCATAATCTTTTTAACCGTTGAGGAGGGGAGAAAACGAGTCGGGGCATGAATAAGAACTTTATATATATCAATCAACAATAATCCCCTTTTAAACTAAGGCATAAACTATATGGAAACATCAATTGATTACAGTTAAGACCAGGCAATCTATACATACATAGTCAAAATTTCAGTAGAAGCTATTGTTGTATACAATCTATACCTTGAGCATAGTTGGACAACTTAACACATGAATCATAACAAGAAAACAAAAGTATAAACAGCAGAAGCTAATAGAATTTAATATTCAAACAAGACTCTTATTCAAATTCCAATTCGAACATCCAAATCTGTATACAAATTCAATCTGGTTCCAACTTGTGGCACTTCATTTGTTAGCAAAGGGTATAAAGGAATACCTGAAAATGAAAGTCAAAAGGTGGTGAGATCAGAAGTAAAAACAACAGCAATCACCAGCAGCAACAAAACAGTTCCAGTTTTAATCCAGCTATTAACCCCAGATAGTTCAATGAAACAGTATATGGAATATGGTTTCAGCCAATTCGAAATTGAAAATCAGAAAATAGAAATCAATGAAACAGTAAATTCCAGTTTTTTTTTCCAGTATTTTCATAATGTTTTCTTGTCTCCCTCTCTCAGAATCTCTTCCAAGTTTTCTTAGCTCTCTGCCCCTGTATATCCAGTGTATCCAGAGTGTATATCGAGTGTATACCGCTCTCTCCGCCCCCTTCTCTTTTTTTTCTCTCCGAATTTCCTAGCCTTCTACCCTCTTTGAATGTTCACCCCCTCTGACCATGATTTTTAGCCCTTAAATGGGCATTAAGTTAGTGTCATTTCCATTACTCATTCCCATTTTTCAATTATCCACACTAGCTTAGTGCTTTTATTTAATTTAGTAGTGTATTTCCTAGACCCTACCATTGTAGAAGCTTCCTAAAGTTAAGTAAACATTACCCTTATTGAACAACCCCTAAACCAAATTATTCTGCCAAATTAACTTAATTATCTCTGAATAATAATTACCACACCTAATTAAATACCAAATTAAAATAAAATTACAAAAATTCGAAATTAAACAATAAAAATGCAAAATACATTTTTTTTGTGATTTTTTCAATTTTGTAAAGCAGATAAATTACTAACTGATTTAAAAATGCAAAAATTAAATCCTAGATGCGAATGCAACATATTTTTTGTATTTTCAAGATTATGTAAAGATAAAAAATAAGGTACTATTTTTGTATATTTTTATTTAAATTTATGAAAGATACGTAAGCTAAAATATTTTTTGTAATCTTTCATTTTTATGACGAAAATAAAGTAAAGAAGTCAAAAATAGTTGATATAGCTATATTAGGCCTACATTAAATATTTACATGCTAAAATATTAAAATCTTGGGTAAGGTTAAAAATCACATGTCTACAACAGGGAGTATGAGAATCATCTTGGGAACTTGCTGACTGAAGTTAATGATATTGAAACTGGTGAAGGTTCCAATAATTTTTATATGCAATCCAGTGGCTAAGATATCGAGCTTGATAATTGGAAAGACACTCCTTTCTTGGCTAGCCAGGGAGGAGTTTTGGTGGTTTATTTTGTTGTCATTTTTATTTTTCGGGTTATTTCAGGGTTGTAATCCAGATATTGTCTTGTGGCTCAAACCCTTCTTCTTCGTATTTTGCCTAGTTCGTTTAGTTGTAGTAATTCGTCTAGTGTTATCTAGGATTGCTCCAGGGTTGTAACCCATGTTTATTTTGCTTGTTTTGTTCAAACCCTTTTCACCATATGTCTAATGCAATCTCTTGTTTTCTATTAGTTCTAGTCAGTTTTGTTTAGGTCACTTTTCCTTTTATAGTTCTTTCCATGCTGACTCTGGTGACATGACATGCACGCATAATTCTCAGTCTGGTCCTAAAAGTTAGTCTAATCATGAAGTAATGACACAATTTTGAATATGACAAAAGAGGCATTTGAGGAAACAAGTAAAGATTCACGCATTCTGAGATAACCTGAAGCTTGAATTGAGTGAAACTGAGGTAGTTAGTCTGGGAAATCAAGAGGTTGATAAGGGCATACAACAAGGAAATGTCTCTCAAGCAGTTTGAGGTAAATCAGTCAGTGCTTAAATGCATTCCTCCACATCAAGATAAGGTTGAGTCAAGTCTGCTTCGAACTGACAAGGGTCATTCATTGGGACAAAGGTACTGCCCATTGGCACCTTTTGTTTGTATTGATGTCCTCGATAGATATTGTGTATGATTTCTTTGCTTATCTTCAATCGCATGTTTGTATTTGACATTTTTAAAGTTTGGTATGACGAAGGCATTTTATTCTGCTACCCAAACACTTTTATCTTTTGCTACCCCTTTTGAGCCCTAATTTTTTGTTTTATACCCCTCTTTTGAAATCCGAAATAGAGTTAGGAACTAGAAAAAGAAAAGAAAAAGAGAAAAAAGAAGAAAAAAAAAGAGAAAAAGAAGGGAGAAAAGAAAAAAAACAACTTTGTGTTTTGAACTATGTTCGACCTGATTCTTGTCACCTCAAGATACGTAGGCAGCCTTACGGTTCGGTCACACCAAAGAAAATATTTTATAATCCCCCAAAGTCAAAGATTTGGGCAAATTTACTTAGAAATCCCATAAAAAATCCAAAAAAAAATTCCAAGACTCCAAGAAACTGGGGCAGAAGTTTTAATTTGGCCAAAAGAGTTGATTCCAAAAGTTGTAATTTTGAACCCTTTCATCTTAAATTATTTTAAGCCTTCATGCCACCCTTTCTTTCCAACTCTATCCAAAAGCCTACATTATGTTCCAAAGAAAGACCTTCCGACCAATGTTTGAGGATGCCAAATCAAGTGTGTGGTAAAAGTATGATCTTCTTACATCATGGGTAATACCTTGTTCTCAGCACAAAGAGAGAAAATGATAAAATGAGAGAGTCTTATTGTTGAAAACCCTCATGGGCACCGTAAGGCGACGGTGAGTTGAGAAAAAGAGCAAAATGAGAGAGACTTAATGGTGAAAACCCTTTAGGGCACTACAAGTCGACTGAGGATTGTGGATCAAATAGGAAAATTGGAGTGTTGAAGCTCAGTTTCACATCTTAGAGGCATAACAAGAATTGAAAATTAGACTCTCTTGAAAGATCAGGTCGCTTAATCCAAAATGCATGTCATTGTCAGTGGAGATGGCCTTCAAATTAAATTAGTTTCTACTTTGTTATTTTTTCTGAGTAAAAATATTTTCTTGCTAGATGCCATCTCTTCTCGTTTTTTCTCCTTATTTTGTTCCTTTTGTTTTGTTTGAGTCTCTTCTTGAGTCTGTTTGGTCAGAACAAGTGAGAAATAACTTCAAAATTTGCTACTAGCTTTCCAATTGCACAAAACGGATTTGGCTAGCACATCAAAGTGGCCTAAGTCCGGAAAGAACAGTATGCACATTGAGTTGGTAAAAATCAACATGCTTTGGGATTCATGTGAAATGCAAAGGTTTGGTAAATGTCAATTCATGAGCAAAATGCAACAGATAGAGGATATTGGGATCGAATGGAGCAGAGGTATTTTCTGTGATAAGGGTTGAAAGAAAATGGGTAGTCGATAATAGGAAAGGTCTTCCAAGTTGAAATCAAAGTTATCTTGGCAAGTGCAGAAGCAGCCGCCTTCAAGGTCAAGGCCACAAACTAACCACCATGTTTTAAACTCACAAGTTTTCTTTGTCTGAAATAGGGATGAAGGCTATGTTCATAACAAAGCTTGATTTTTTCAGGTGTAATGCCCCAATTCTGCTTGCGCATAGGCTATTGAGAAGATCACACATCACCCCTAGGAGAAGCACATCCTAGTCTGGGCCTTTCAAGTTATATTTTGTTTTAGGAGACGCACTTCCTAAATTGAGATTTTACCCCTAGGAGTTGCACTTCCTAGTCTGGGTATTTCAAGATATATTTTTATTTTAGGAGATGCACTTCCTAATGTTGGTCTTTTAAATTCATCCCTAGGAGACGAACGTCCTAGTTGGAGTCATTGAAGTTTTACCCATTAGGAGACGCACTTCCTAGTAGGGGTCTTTCAGATTATACTTGTTAGGAGACGCACTTCCTAGCTTTGGTCATTTAAATTCATTCCTAGGAGACGCACTTCCTAGTTTTAGTCATTGAAGTTTCACCCCTAGGAGACACACTTCCTAGTCTGGGTCTTTCGGGTTATATTTTTGTTTTAGGAGATGCACTTCCTAAATTGAGTTTCACCCCTAGGAGACGCACTTCCTAGTTTTGGATTATTTAAGTTTATTCCTAGGAGACGCACTTCCTAGCTTGAGTCATTGAAATTTCACCCCTAGGAGACACACTTCCTAGCCTGGGTCGTTCAGGTTATATTTTTATTTTAGGAGACGAACTTCCTAAATTGAGATTTTACCCTAGGAGACGCCCTTCCTAGCTTTGGTCATTTAAATTTATTCCTAGGAGACGTACTTCCTAGTTTTAGTCATTGAAGTTTCACCCCTAGGAGACGCACTTCCTAGTCTGGATCTTTCGGGGTTATATTTTTGTTTTAGGAGATGCACTTCCTAAATTGAGTTTCACCCCTAGGAGACGCACTTCCTAGTTTTTGGGTCATTTAAGTTTATTACTAGGAGACGCACTTCCTAGTTCGAGTCATTAAAGTTTCACCCCTAGGAGACGCACTTCCTAGTCTGTGTCTTTCAAGTTATATTTTTGTTTTAAGAGACGCACTTCCTAAATTGATATTTTACCCCTAGGAGACGCATTTCCTAGTTTGAGTCATTCAAGTTTTATCCTATGAGACGCGCTTCCGAGTTTGGTTCATTCAAGTTTCTTCCTTAGGAGACGTACTTCCTAGTTTGAGTCATTCGAGTTTTATCCCTAGGAGACGCACATCCTAATCGAGTGTTTAGTTTTACTCTCATCATTGCATCAATAGCATATGTGATTTACAGTTTTGCTAACAACTCACAAATCTTCCTAGTGCAAACTGGGGCAGAAATTTTATTTGTTTTGTTGTTTTGATTGCAGGCACCACCTGGAGAAAAAGGGAATTCGTCTCAATTATTTCAAGTTTCAAGTCAGTAGCAGGCGCCCACCTGAAGAACGAGGGAAGTCATTTCAAAATTCAATTCAAGTTAGAAGTGGCAGAAGCTCGCGGTAAGAATGTGAGTCGACAATTCTAGATGACCAACAGAAGTAGTCTCAATCCAGAATAAAAGAAGAAAAAAAAGAGAAAAAAAAGAAGAAAGAAAAGAAAGAAAAAGAAAAAAAGAAAAAAAAAGTATCTGAAATGCAGAATCAGAGATAAGATATGGATTGCTCAAAACATGACCGAGTCACGAGCTTCGCATGTCCCGTCATGATCCAAAAAGCTGAAGAAGAATGAACTAGCACCTGCAACTAGCAAGCGTCAAGGTTCAAATCTAAAGTCTACATGAAGAACCATTCAAGATTCAAGATCAAGCTTCAGAAGACTTATAAATAGGAAATTTGTAACTCATAGTTGATAGACTTAGTTAGTCTTTTTCATTTTTTGACTTTGATGTAATAACAGGATCGCGGACCGGAACCTCGACGGAACGGCACCTCAATCGGCTCTCCACCTCGGTATACTCCATCATTGTTCCTACTTCTGAACTACACGCGGCCTGATTCCTTTATAGCCAAGGATATGTAGGCAGCTCAAATACCAAGACTCGGTCACATTCTCCTTTCTTTTAGTTTTTCATCTCTCTAAATAAGGGTCGGGTCAAAAAACCTGTCTCATCGCTCTTTGTCTGAAAACTCTTCGTGTTTCCAGCCAGAGCGGGGCAGTTGTAGACATGTAATTTTTTACCCTCCTCAAGATTTTACACATTTTAGTATTAAATATTCATTTTAGGTAGAATATCACTATTTTAATTAATTTTGACTATCTTACTTTATTTTATCAGGAAAAAAAATTACAAAAATAGTTTCATTAATGTTTTGTAGCCATACTATTTTACTCGGATTTTTATTTTTATATTATCTTAAAAAATACCAAAAATAATTTTGTTTTAACGGTTAGTTTTATTTTAATAGTTATCTCTATTTAAATCGGGCTAATTAATATTTTAGTAATATTTTTATCTCTGTTTTTATTTTATAAGCAATAATTGATGTGGGGTGGATAGATTTTTAATTAATTAAGCCCATTTTAAGTACAAATCTGGCCATAAAGGCCCAAAGTGAACAACCCATTCTCTCAGCCCATAACCCGATCAGACCTAACTATAACCTAGGGATACTCTTCTTCTTCCTCACCTCTTGAAAAACATACAAGACCTAACAAAAAACCCTAGAGACCAAGACAACTTTAGTCGCCCACCACACCAACGACCCCTGCTTCTCCATCTCCATCTTCATCCGAACCCTAATACTATCTCCTCACTGCCGTCGCCGCCTCATCTCCTCACTGCCACCACCTCCGGAACTGTGATTCCAACCACCCCACTGCTCCTCCTCGCTTCTTCTAACCTAACAACCACAAACCAACCCCCAGTCAGCCATCTCCTCAAAAAGATCGAACGACCTCTTCTTCAAACGCACACTGCCGCAACGCACAAACAGAGAAAGAAACAACTCCAGTTGCATTACTACCTCCTCACACCTCTCACCAGCCCCGACCCTCTCACGACACCACCCACACACACGCACAATGTCGAAAACAGAGGCAGGGAATGAGAAAGCAAACAGGACAGAATCTGGGAGTGAAAGAATGAAAATAATTTGAAATTAGTTCTTGATACAAGTTTTATTTTCCATTTTTTTAAAAAAAAATCAGAAACAAAAAAGGGGGTTCTGTTTCTTTCCTGAATTTCTGCCTGAGATGGAGTTCGTTTGATTGAGCCGAGTTTGTTTGAGGTCGCCATTCGGGTTTTGGTCGAGGTTTCTGTTTGTCGCTTCAATCCCATTTTAAGTCTAAGTTTTTCTTTGTAGTAGATTTATTGTTTGTCCCATTTGATCTTTTAGTGGAAGATGATGTATTAATCGAATTTTGAAAGGAAAATTGCCCATTATGAGATAGCTTTTGTGTTTCCAATATTGCATAAGAAGACTCGGTTATTTATCTTTGTGCTTGAGTTTTCACCAAGTTAAACTTGTTGGTTCAAGCTTTTCCATTAAGCTCGTACTGGAATTTTTAGTCGGACTGTGCTTGGGTTTGGTTGTTCGTGTTGGTTCCGGTTCGAGTTTAAGGATTACGTTCAGCTTAGATCTAATTAATGCCAAAAAGGTCCTCGCTCTCGTTGAGGTTCAACTCTTCAACCCTCTACTCATTTAATTCTAGCTGAATGTTAATTTCTTGTTTGGTAATTTGATTATGTGATTTGTTTAGCTATTGTCTCCGGTTCTGAGTTTGTTCATTTAGTTATCTGCCCGTGTGTTTACTCGAATTGGTTACAGTTAAACATGATTTTATCACAGTAAATAAATTGAATTGCTATCCATCAATAAAACTACCTCAATTTTACATAAGCTAGGTTTGGGTGCTAAAATTTATAAAATCAAGCTTTTGTTGTTTGTTGCTTTATTCTTTGCATATATATATAGCCGCTAGTAGCATGCTTAAGCCGTCATCACTTGGGTAGGCAAGCCTTAGGATTCTTGTTAGTTTTGAGGCAAAAGGTCGTTCCCTTAGATAAATTTATCTGGGGAATGCCCCGTAGACTTTGTATATATTTATCCGGGGTATGTCTCGTAGTATTTGTATTCGGAGACCGAAAATAGAACTTGTAGTATTTTTATTTGATTTTATTTTATTTTTTATTTTTCTTTAATTAAGGTGGGGACGACCTCGAGCCTCTTTTGTGTTTATTTTCCTTTTTTGTTATGTTACCTCAATTTGAATATTTTAAAAGCCAACTAGATTGAGAACGCAACCGTGACCTTCACGGGATTTGGGGAGTGCCTAACACCTTCTCCCCGAGTCAAATGAACCCCCTTACCCAAATCTCTGGTGTGGACGTAGTTTTGGAGTCCAAAGTGTTTTAAAGGAAAAATTATTTTTAAAAACGGTGACCCGGCACACCGAAACCAATGTCAGGTGACGACTCTGAAATATCTTTTACAACACAATCCTTTGTTACTTTCATAATTGAAAACCCTTTTGAGATTTACAAATCTTTTTTTATTTAAGAGGTTTAGTGAGGTTTTAAAAAAGGGTGTGACACTAAGTTTTAATTACATGACTAAATAATAAAACATTAAGTTGTGCATTTTCAGTATCTAAATAATGCAAAACTATTTTAAAAAAATATATATTCAACACTATTGGCATTCCTTGTAATGAATTGAATTCCTTGTAATGATTTTGCTTTCGGCTTTATTTGAGTTACTAACTTTTATGGGCTATACAACATATTTGACTATTCAAAAATACTAAGTTCAAGTTGAAATAATATATTAAAAGAGAGAACTAAGAAAAAAATTAAGAAATATTTATTAATTATACTACAATAAATTTTTATGCATAAAATATTTTTAAAATTTGTATACATGTAATGTCGGATTGGTTTGATTTCGGTTTAACTCTTTTTAGTTAAAACCAAACTGTTTAGGCGTAAACAGTATAGTTGAATTTATACGTTGTTTCTAGACAAGTAAATTAATTTTATCCTGAAATAATAGGAGAATTAAATAAATATGCAATGCTTAGCTTTGAGATAAAGATAAAATAGCAGAAACAGTAATTCCGAGAGCATGGCTTCCGGGTGCAACAACAATGGAATCGAAAAGTAAGAAAATAAAATTGTATAAAACATTGAATAGATTATAGTGTAAGTTTGCCAGAAAAATCGTGCCCTTGTAATGATAATAGAGTTCACTATTTATAGCTGCACCTAGGAAACAAGGTCCTAGGATCATGCCCATCTTTAATGTCAATTATGAGGGCTATTGAAGAATTTATAACAGCGGGCATGGATGACAAATTCTTTATAACAGGCATTGTACTAAATGTTGTAAAATATTCTCCATTAAATACTATCGGGTGGTAGGCATCTATTGGATCTTTATGAGCTCCATTCTTTCCGGTAATAGATGTAGGAATTGTCTTCGGTTTTATGTATCCTCTACATTCGTCTCCATGTGTCACTCCTTTACGGAATCACTTAACATAGCATATTTTACCCTATACATATAGTCCCCCTGCTTTCCGGTGACATAACTTTGTGTCACCGGGAAGTTGGTAGAAATATTCTTTTTGGCGGGAACTTCACTGACCCTCTCTGAAAAGTTTATAACGGTTGATTAGACGCACGTCTCTCCGCATTTAATATCTCGAACATGCGTCATCCCATGATTCAACATAACTTTTGTTGGCTATCGAGGTAATTATGGTCACAAGTTTAGATGCCTAAACCTTTACTTATACTCATCAACTTTTTTAATTTATATTTCATAATACTCTGAATTTTCTAAGACTTTCTTTACTCAACTCATCTTTGGACTTCAGCCTTTCTTTAACTTCCTTCTTTGAGAAAAAACTCTTTCTCTGATAAGAAATGGAATCCTCTTAAATAAAACCTAGTTCTTCAAAGAACAAAAGCAAAGCTGATGATGTCGCTCCCCCTACAGTGAGTACCATTGTCCTAAAGAACCTGATTACCACCAAAGATTTTAAAGAGAAGTTTCCTTATGCTAACTCTCATACATGGGCCATTGCTAGATACGCTTCCTCCATCAGTCATTCCAGTATTCCTGCTATGAAGGAAGATTGTCGCTGCTAGGATTTAGACATTATCGCTCCTGAGCTGGCGGAGCGGATAACCCTACCCAATGAGAGTTTTACATATTTTTATATTTATACCTTTACTTTGGGAGAATTTTCTCTGAGTGGAGAGCTTGAATCCGTCATTGCGGAGTTCTGTTTTCGCTATCAGATCTGTTTAGCCCAAGTAAATCCTTCTGTGTGGATGACAATTGCTTGTCTTCGGCGCTTGTGCCAAGAAACGGGAGAGGAGCTATCCTTTGATCACGTGATTAACCATTATTGCCCAAAAAATTTCCGTAGGGGGATGATAAACTACAGCAAACGCGGCCACCATGCTCTATTATCTAGGATGGATGATGACAACGATCGTGAGTAGGTAGATGGATGGAAAGGATGAGGTCGTTGCTAGAATGATATCATTTGTGTCAACTCGTAAGCTCCTTGTTTAATATTTCTTTCATTAGGAATTTTCTCATATCCTTATTGATCCTCATTCCTTTGCCTGTTTCAGCAACTCGATGGGTTCCACCTAGGGTTGAAGGCTTGGATCAGTGGGTCCAGAAAATCTTGGACGTCACTACGCCCAAAACCTACAGGTGGAAAGAACTTGGCCTTAAATAGAGGGGGAAGGACAAAAATTATAGTAACTTAGACCCATGCCGTCTTTTCTTTTTATGTGATATTGATTGATCCTTTCTCTCTTCGCCGAATTCAGGTCTACCCCAGTGTGAGGCCCCGGAAAATTTTGCCAAGTAATTTAAGATTTTGTGGTGCCAAGGTAGGCTAATTATTTTATTTTGTTTGCAAATAAGGATTTATGATATAATGGATACCAATTGGATATGTTAATAAGCGTATAAGTCATATTATAAGTGAATTAGGGTCTAAAGAGAGGCCTAAGCCTAAGCCAAGTTGGAACATTTCATAATAGACTAAAGTTGTAAATGAGTGCGCATAAGACCTCACTTTGGACAATCATATATCCAGTTATATAAGGACTTGTGTGATTCACAACCTATCAAATTAAATGCCTTTGAGTCTAGTTTCCAACGCATCAAACCGTTCATCATTTGGAGGTGTATACAGAAAGTTACGACCATTTTACTGGGCGTGTATCATTAGCACAGCCTTAGCGCGGCCATTAGCGCGGCCGCGCATATTGCGAAGTATTCTGCCTCGTGAGCGCGGCCTTAGCACGGGCGCGCTAGTAGCAGACCCCTAAATACACCTAAGGACGGGAAAGGAGAGGATTTAAGTCATTTTTCAAGACTAGGGCATCCTCTCCATCACCCGTCCGGTCAAGGCTTCAATTACATACCTAAGGTGAGTTTTTAAGTGTGTTTTCATGGTGATTTTGACCTCTCAATCACTAGTTACAATATGATTTTGATTGGATTTCATAGGATTTCTTCAAAATCTCAAGAACATCCCAAAGTTGTCTTTCAAGATTTGGTCTACAAGAGGTAATCTTTTACCCTTAGACTTACATATATGGAGTTATTATGGAATTATGAGTATAAATCAAGTATTGTAACTCATGGGATGGTGATTGGAAGCCATAGGTGCCTAACCTAGGTTGTGTTGGTGTTGTAGGGATTGTGAGATGGTTTATTGAGGTATGATTCTTAGGTGTAATAGTATTATGTATACATGCATGTACAAATTAGGTTTGTGGGAAGATTGTTGAACATAAATAAGTAAAGATTGGGTTGGGGAAATGAAAGAAATCTTGTTAAAGAGATTTGAAATCAAGATGCTCAACTAGTGTTTGATAAAATTCTCAAATGAGCTAGAATTATGAATATCTTCCTAATTTGTGTTCAATTTTGTTATGTCTCAAAATAGATTGAAGTTGCTAGAATTTCCGAAATATCATAGTAATTAAAGGAAAGCTCAGGAAAGGTATGTAGGCTAAACTTTCTCTCTCGAAAGTGAATTCCATATTGCATCGTAAGTTTAAGTGTGGTTTGTTTACCAAAATGGTATGGCCTTGAGTCACATTTTAAATGGAAGTTAGTATACTTATTGGGTAAGAAAAACTCAATCTGCTTAATGCTCCTAGTTGCTCTTATGTGTACAAAATGTCTTGATTGAATATGTCTTGTTGTTGATAGCCTATAAAGATGCTTGAAAAATGACATAAGTGAATTGGGAATGTGTTAAAGATTATGTAATAGGCCTCGACCCGACAGTTATGAACTAACTTCAAAGATAGAATTGCTTAAGAGCTCTTGTGCTCAATTCACGCCCATAAGTGGCTATTTATCACTATTGCTTTGATTTATAAGTATATCCGGTGTGATTCGAGATCTTACATATCTATGTGTTTAAACTGTGCAACGTCATTTCTGGGAATGACTATTGCAAGATAAAATGGTGTATTGTTGTTAATGATTTCAATGTGAGTTTTTACTGCTTGTTGATGTGCCCCATTCCTTTGGGAAGAATCCTTTGTGTTTAAAGTTCCATTGCTAATAAACTTGAGGTGTATGGTTTCGGAAATACTCTATATGCCCATGATTCATGTTTCCTCTCATGTGTACTTGACATATTGACTTGCATGACTTGTTATTAAAATTGATATCGATGTGAAACATGTGAAATATGAAATACGACCACTATGCCAGGAATAAAGAATCTTGTGAATGGCCGAATGAGCCAAGGAAATACTGTTGTTGTTGGTGACTGGAAATACTAATTGGAATATAAAATGTGAAAGATATCGAGGTAAGCATAATTGTATTCATGCTATATTTGAATCCTTGTATTTATACTACAATTGTGTACAATATCCAATCAAATCAAAAAAATGTTTTTGGGAGTATAATTAGCAAAACCGAGGAAGGGTGGGTCATAAGGCTCATACCTGAAACTACACGTGCCGGTGTAAGGATGAATTGTGGATATTCCCCTTAATTGGGATGAACTTGATAATATTTGTGAATTGGTAACGCCAACCCACACGGCATATGGGGGAAGGCAGCCTAGCCGATCGGTCCGTGATCGGATGCCATGCCGCACACATGGTGGTATTGTGTTGGGAATCAAAAACTGGAAATTTAAAACTAGAAATTGTGATTGTGGTACATGTCTCCAAAGGGATGACCTAGTTGATCGAGCCGTGATCGGACTCCGTGCTAACAAATACGGTGGTATAAATCATATCGATGCTAATGATCTCCCAACCAAAACAATTATATATATTATTTTATTTTATTTTTGTAAACTAGAAGACTTACATGTTGCAAATTGGAAGCTTGTATGTTGTTGACTCGACTTTTTGTTTCATATTTCTTTGTTTGTATGGTTATTCTATTCTGGAAGAGGATTTTTAGCCTTACATACTAGTGCTATTCGACGGCGCTAACGTCCCTTTTGCCGGTGGCGCTGTATCGTTTAATGATACAGGTGGTTCCACAGCAGGCGACATTGTCCAGTGATAGTGGTATTCTCTTCCCAGCAGTCTTGGTGAGCCCCACTCCACTCCAGGGTAATTTCACGTATCTTTTGTTCATTTTCCAATCACGTTTTGAGGTATAGCCGGAGCCTTGTTGCCGGTGTTTCCCTATTACTCGTCTATTGTATTTAGAGGCTCCGTAGACTGTTTGTAGGTGGTGGTTGATGTTGGGAGTACAGACTAGAAATGTTAGTACTTGATAAGCATGTTTCTCATTAAACTTGTAATATTTTTGAAAACTTTAAACGAAGTCATTAACGGAAATGAAATGAAAGTTTCTAATGGAAGATTGCTTAATGTTTTGATAAAGTGGGTTAACATTCCCTCTTTATTCATGAACTAGTTTGGGTAGAATGAAATCTAATAGGCTTGCTCAGTTGGGTTTATTTGGTTGAGCGCCGGTCGCGTTCCACAGTTTTTGGGGCGTGACACACAGGGCTCGATTGTCATCCCCAAGGAGGACGATTTGGTTGATCCTGCTGATGTGGCGAGGCTGCTTCGGGACGCGCTTACTTGAATAGGTGTCTCTGAGCCTGCTTCAGGTACAAGTGTTTCTTCACGGAGTCCCCGGCTGGAGAACAAGCAACCAAAAATGAGGAGGTTTCTCTACATAGAAGACAACGATCCTTATCAACTCAATAGAATGCTCAACCTGTTGAGTTAGTTACACCAACCGAGGATGATGTCTCGGCATGATCCCAGTCGATGCATCCGGTATCGTGAGGCTGAGTACTAGCCCCCTGTCGTCTTCGGCTGGTGAGCAACCAGCAACCAGCACTGCATTTTTTGCAGTTGTTTATCACCCTTCAACCCCATCAGCTTCATCACCTTCATCACCTTCTTCACCTACTCTTCCACCAGCAACTGCTACATCATCTCCACCAGCCGTATTTGTCCGAGAAGAGGATGTTCCTCTTCCCTAGTCCCTAGTTTATGGGATTTTAGGGCAAAATTATGTCACCCTATCAAAAGATCTACAGAGGAGGAAGAGCGTTACTTTCTCGGTTTCCACGGATGTAATACATTGTCCCGGCCGGTGGAACTTGCTAACTACTTAAAGCCTTTGGCTTCAGAAAAAGATTGAGAGAAAATACAGGCTCTCTCGGGAGAGTTCTTGTTGAACAATGCTATGCATAATGCCGCAGCATTATATTCTTCATTTCATTTGTCACTTCCTCTATCTTTGATTTAGCATTATTATTGAATTTGCCTTTCTTGTTTAGCAGGCCAATTTCCTTGCTTTCGAGGGCCTTCAGAGGTTAATTAGGGAAAATGAGGAACTTACGTCCGAGCGGGATCAATTTTTGGTTGAGTGGGACCAAATCGCTGCTCGCCTCTCAGAACTAGAAGCCAAAGTTGCTGAGATTGTTGTGTTGGAGGCTCGTATGCAGTAAAGCGAGCAAGAAGTGGAGACCCTTATTTAAGAGATCGCTCCGCTGATTGTCTATTTTGAAGAAGATAGGGCCTAATGGCTTAAGTCCATAGTATCGTTCTTGCTGCATCCGATCGAGAGGCTACCTCCGTTGAAAGATTGACCAATTTAGAGGTAGCTTTAAACTCCAAAACTGAAGAGCTTGCTGCTGTTGAGGGTGAGATATGTCCGGTTGGAGGAGAATTATAAGAGGACCATCAAGCATAATAGAATTTTTAGCTCTACTGTCCGTGATCTCGATGTTAGCCTCCGGTCTGTGAGGTCTGTGCGGGAGAATCTTTCTACTAAGGTTACCAACTTAAAGAAGAAATTCAGCACCGAGCGACTTCCCTCATTATTGAGAAAATGTATTATATGTATAGCATGAGGAGAAAAAACTTGGAAGTGGCCAAAGCGGGTGTCATAGATTTTGATGCCGAAATTGCTAAGGCCCTTGAGTTGGAGTTAGCCGCAAAAATAGGTCTTCCGACTAGGCCTGATGCTACTGATTTTTCTAGCTCTGGTTATGAGTTCTTGGGGACTGGAGAGGAATCGGAAGGTGATGATGACATTGAGGGATAAAATGGTGATGTCCAAGATATCGAACCGGCGGAGGATCAACCCAATTCCTCTGGGGGTGCAGATGCTTCTCTTCCTCCCTGTTCCGGAGATGCAACAGTTTAGCTTTTTATTTATTTTCCTAACTTTTGTACATGTGCCATTTCGTCACTTTCATTTTGAATAAAAACATCTTTTGTTCAAGTATTGCATGAGTCTTTCTGCGTTCTTTTGTTTCAATGTTTATGTAGGTTTTAATCTTTGCATTCCTTCTTGCTTAAGTGTTTTGTGCAAGTTTATTTCTTGCGTCTTTTTTCATTTGCATAGCTGTGCAAGTTTGTTTTTTGCTTCTTTTTGTACAAGGGTTCGGGTGCATTTTTCCCCGAAAGCATTTGGATTCCGAGCATTAGTTATTCCGAAATCAACCTTTTAACGTGATGGTTTTCATAAGAGAGGGCCCTCTTATATTTATGGTGCTCTTGAAGAGGACGTCTCATATTCATTACGGTACTAACATTTGAAGTACTTGTTTAACTTTCAAATGACAAGATCGATTCATCGTTTAGACAAGAAACAAGATAGAAATAAAAGGACTTTACTTTATTCCTTCCATTTTTAAAAAGTACATAAGCATTCGTTATACTAAAAAAGAAATGTCTGTTTTCTTGTGGCTAACTTGTATAACTTGTTTCTACGGGGCTGGTCGGGCAATCCCCGGTGCCGATGATACAACTATGTTTCCAGTTTTCGTATTCTGGTTGATGTGGCAGTCATTATTGTTGTATGCCTATATCATCCCCCGAGTGTTCGAATGCAAAAAATGCAGATTTGAACACTAGAAGTTTTGCACCTTCGAGGATTCCACTAATGAATTGCTAGATAATATTCATTTCGGTAACAAACTCCACTTCCTCTTAGGAATTTATGTTATCGAGCCAAAGACTATCTAACAATCCCCTAATGGTTTGCACGTGTGAACGGTCGGGTAACCTTCGTTCGATAGCAAACTTAACTTCCCAGTAGGAATTTTGCTATCGAACGAAAGATTATCTAACCGCCCACGGGGTTCTTCGTTTGCGTGCCTTGTTATTAGAAGGTCTTATTGCTGCTGTTGAAACTTTTCTTCATAGTATGCTTTCCGTTGTTGCCTCGTTAACAACCATGCCAGAAAAACCCGGTTGGGAAAAAACTGGACAAAGAGAAAAAGAGTGCAGCACATACTTTCAGTACAGGTGACGTTCATCATCAATAATATCTTTTGAGGTGCGCCACATTCCAGTTGCTTGGCAACTTTTCTCCATCCTAATTCTCCAACTCGTATGAACCTTTTTCGGTGACAACTAAAACTCGGTAGGGGCCTTCCCATGTTAGACCTCACTTCCCTGCATTGCGTTCCATGGGTATTTTGAGTTACTTTCCATAGAGCCAAGTCTCCTACTTTGAAATAATAGAGGTTGGATCTTCGATTGTAATATCTTTCTATTCTATGCTTTTGGACTTCCATTCTTATATACGTCATGTCCATGCGCTCATCGAGTAGCACCAAGTTGACTAGCATTGCTTTATTATTTGTCTCTTCACTTGCCTGGAAATATCTCAAGGTAGAATCCCCTACTTCCACCAGAATTAAGGCTTCTGCTTCGTACACAAGGGAGAAAGGAGTTTCTCCTGTGCTCGATTTGGCTGTTGTTCAGTATGTCCATAGCACTCCAGGCAGTTCCTCAGGCCATTTACCTTTGCTTCCAACCTCTTTTTCAGATTTTGTATAATCACTTTTTTGTTGATTCCTCTTGACCATTTGTGCTCGGATGGTAGGGCGAAAATGTGATTCTTTTGATTTTCAAGTTTCCAAAGAACTTTATGATCTTTGCGCCTACAAACTATGGCCCGTTATCGCAGACTATCTATTTTGGTATCCTAAATCTGCAAATTATGTTTTCCTTCAAGAAATTCACCGCCTCACATTCGCCGATCTTCTCATAAGGACCTTCTTCAACCCACTTAGAAAATTAGTCAGTTAAATTAAAAGAAATCTTACCTTACCAGGGGCTAGCGGCAGTGGTCCTATGATATCCATTCCCCACTTATGAACGACCATGGAGGCAGAATTGATGCAATAGTTCTATTGGTTGACATACCAGTGGTGCGTAGCGTTGACACTTATGATATTTTTGCATGAAAGCTTGAGCGTCTTATTCCATTCGGGGCCAATAGTATCCTACCCTTACAGTTTTAGTACTAAGGAATTTGCGCCCGAATGATTTCCACATGTCCCTTCGTGGACTTCTCACATAACATAATTAGCTTCGGAGACTCCCAAGCATTGGGCCAGTGCGCCTTGGAAATATTTCCTGTATAGTTGGCCTCCTTTGAAGCTATATCACGTTGCTTTGGCACGTAAAGCCCGGGATGCCTTGGAATCTTCAGTCGACTTCCCCTGTTCGAGATAGTCAATGATCTTATTCCTCCAGTCCCAGACCAAATTAGTGGTATTCACCTCAGAGTAGCTATATGCATCTAGAATTGAGTGTTGAGCTATGCTACCATCAATCCGATCCCTTCATTTTCGTTGACAAACTGAGGTTAGATAATGCATCCGCTTCTATATTTTCTTCCCTTGGATATGCGTAATTGAACACTCCCAGAATCGATTAAGCAGAGTATGAACCTTCATTACATATTGTTGCATGCACTCCTCTTTGGTTTCGAAGATCTGGTAGACCTAATTTACCACCAACTGGTAGTCGCATTTGATTTTTATGACCTCGGAATCTAGTCCACGGTCCAAATCAAGTCCTCAATCAAAGCTTCATACTTAGATTCATCGTTAGTCAATAGAACAGTTCTTATGGCTTGCCTTAGGGTTTCTCCCGAAGGCGTGGTTAACACTATGCCAAGCCCCAACCCCTTTACATTTAAAGCTCCGTCCGTAAATAAGGTCCAAACTCCTAATGTCGATTCTGACCCTATCCCTGCTTCTTTGGTTGCCAGAGGCAGCGATCCCAGACTGAAATCCGCCACAAAGTCGGCCAAAATTTGTGACTTAATCGTAGTCTTTGGTTTATACTTTATGTCAAATTCACTTATTTTGATAGCCCATTTGGCCAACCTACCCGAGAGTTCGGGTTTGTGAAGGATATTCTGCAGGGAAAAGGTGGTTACCACAGCTATCGGGTGACATTAGAAGTAAGGCCTTAGCTTCCGAGCGGTGACTACGAGAGCTAAGGCCAGCTTCTCCAAATGTGGGTAGCCAGTTTCTACTCCTATTAAAATTCTACTAACGTAATACATGGAATATTGCGTACCTTCGTCCTCACAGACTAAAATGATATTACCACCAACTCCGAGACTACTAGGTAGATTGACAAATTTTTACCTTCCTTCGGCTTTGATAATAACAGAGGGCTTTATAAGTACCCTTTCAAATCCCTCAAAGCCTGCTGGCATTTTGGGGTCCGTTCGAAGTTGTTTTTCTTTATGAGCAGTGCGAAGAAATGGTGACATTTCTCTGATGGCTGGGAAATGAACGTGCTCAAAGCAGCCAATCTCCTTGTGAGCCTTTGAACCTCATTTATGCTTGATAACTGGTCGGGGATGTCTTCGATGGCTTTGATCTTGTCAAGGTTTAATTCAATCCCTCTTTATGACTCTAGAATTCCTAGGAACTTGTCGGAACAGAACCTAAATGCGCACTTCTCGAGGTTAAGCTTCATGTTATGCTTTCTTAGGATGTCAAAAATTTATTGAAAATGCGTAAGATGATCACCTGCGTTCAAAGACTTAACAAACATATCATCTTTATAAACTTTCATGGTTTTTCCTATCTATTTTTCAAACATCTTATTTACGACCTGCTGATAAGTGGCTGCAGTGTTGTTTAGCCTGAAGGGCATCACATTATAGCAATATGTGCCAAATTTCATTATGAACGAAGTCTTTTCCTAATCCTCTGGGTTCATCTTAATTTGGTTGTACCCGGAATAAGCATCAAGGAAACTCATTAACTCATGCCCGGCCATTTCATCAATCATTTAATCGATATTTTGTAGTAAGAACGAGTCCTTTGGGCATGCCTTATTCAAGTCTTTATAGTCTACGCACATGCAAAATTTATTGTTCTTCTTAGAAACTACTATTACGTTAGCTAGCCAGTTCGGATACTTTACCTCTCGGATCGAATTGATATCAAGTAGGCGAGTCGCCTCTTCTTTGACGAAATTATTTCTGGCCTCGACAATAAGACATTTCTTTTGTCTTACCGGAGGGATTCTAGTATCCAAATTTAGCTAGTGTTCGGCCACTTCCATAGGGATACCTGTCATATCCTCATGCGACCATGCAAAACAATTGGCATCAAATTTAAGAAATTCAATAAAGCCACACCTCACCTCGGGGTGCAGTCCTATCCCCAAGTGGAATTTCCTCGCCAAGAACTTTTCAAATAATGTGACTTGCTCGAGTTCTTCCACTGTAGATTGATGAGTTCAAAACACACACCTGAAATATGCTCGCTAATCAAATATAGTATAGTATAATATCGTATCCACGGGGATTGGAGTTAAACAGTGTTCTCGTAGTTTCTAGTGCTATCCAAGATGATCAACAATTGAGATTTATGTTATTAATACTAGAATTAACTAATAATCTAAAGCTATTGACTAATGACAATCAAAACAAAGAATAGGAAGAGAAGGTTATCAATGGGAGAAAATTGGGTTTTGATAGGATAGGTGCAAGATAATTGTTCGGGATCTAATTCTAGATAATTCACTTCTAATGCTCAAGTAAGTCTCTCGAATTCACTCAATTATTAGTTCAAACATTTAGTAGAAACTCCTCTTTTGATTAAGTCTCAACCTCCTGATATGAACCAATTAACGCTCTGTGAAGATATGTGAGAATGCGTAGTGGATTGGTCTTCAGGGGAACCTCTCTCGCTAATCCTCTTAACTAGGTTTAATTAATGATCGAGGCTAGCCTCTTTTGATTATTAAGAATAATTAATGAAGTCAACCAACAATATAATGCAAAGCTATCATAAGTTATGCCTCTCTTGATTACATGAACAAATGAATATAGATGCAACAATTAAATCATCAGAAAATGCTTCACTACAAAAAACTAGAATTATAATCCACAAACAATCATCGGTACACCAAATCCATCAAACCCTAAAGGGAACTACTCCATAAATATGGAGTAATGCATCACATATATGATCAAAGTATAGGTCGAATGTGTATCAAAAGTTCAGAAAATAATATTTTTTGATGTATTTATACCACGTATGGTCGGGCCCAAACAAAAATACCTTCTTCTAGCCGAAATAACACACTATTTTTCACAACCCGCTCACGTACTCTAACATAGAGGTCAATGACATTACCTTTCCTTCATGAATCAAGTACCCTCACACAACAATAGAGAGTAGTTCCACACAATAAATTTCAAGAAAAATTAGGAACTCACGATAGAAAATATTAGCTAGCTCTCAGAAATAATATTCATATGCCACAAAAGACGTACCATAGGCTTGCCTGTAGTGTACTACTCTACTAATTGAGCTCATTCAGTCAAGGATCAAGTAGGACTTTATTTGGTTGTAATGTAGGTTGCGGGATGGGTAGGATACATTTAGATATAAGAGTGATTACACCTCCATAAGCACTTTAATGCATAATTACTCATTGAAAACCCCACACTTATGTCAAACCATAACTCCACTTTCACATCAATATACATCAGCTCCCTACTTCTTTGAGCATAATTACATCAAGATTTACCACTATCAAGGAATATATGCACAACAGTACAACTATTTTTTTCTTTTCTTCTTCACTTTAAGTAGCTCTTACTTTTTTAGAATATTGCACATTTCTCCTTATTTTAATAGTTCCACTCTAAATCCAAACCAACCACCCCACACTTCATTTTTTACAAAGTTCATGACAAATTCAAGTGCTCACGGGAGGTGCAAGGTTCAAATAGATGGTCAATTCAAACAAATGGGCTAGCTTGTAATGTGGTTATTGTTACCAAAGAAACAGGATTACAGGCTCAAAGGGGTTAACTAAGATACATAATAATTAGGTGGGTAAAAGCACAACTGGCTCAACAAACAAACGCCTATATCACTTCTAAGGCTGAATAAAACCACTATTTTTCTTTGCAAATACATGGGGAAAGTTCTAGCGCAATGCACAGAATAACACAAAACCTCACACATACCTGCACATAACTCACTCAGGATCAGACTCATCAAAACACTCTAGTCAAAGAAGTTAAGCAAAGTTAAGATCATACAATTTAAAGTGCTTATACAAGAGCCAAAAAGTGAGCATAAGCGTCACAACTAAAGCACTCACTATTCTCAAGGCATGATAAAGTCAAGAGATATTACATTCAATTCAAATCACCACACAAGGTTTCCTACTCCTAACTAAAAAAAAATTAACTATACTCGGTTCAAACAAAACCCTTGGAAAAGAACAATGGTACAAATAAAAATTAAGGGAGAATTATTACACTACCTAACAAAAGATAATCTATTTGTCATTTTCCTTTTGACTTTAATCCCTCAAGAAACTTGTTGATGATATCCATCGTCGGGAAAAATAAAAAAATTATAAATTTATGTTTTTTAAATTTCTTTTCTATCTCTAGCTACTAAAACTAACAAAAGCAAAACTAAAACTAATATACATACATACACATATACCCCAACCCACACTTTAAGTTGCGGCATGTCCCCATGACACATAATTAAAAAGCATACGGTAAAGGAAACTTCCCTGAACATCTAGTCGGGGTCTAAGTTGAAGTCAGACTCCATTCCTCACGCCCGAACTAATGCACACATCCATGCAGACAACTTCTTCTCAGCCCTCTTAGGGTACACCCCACACTTATCTTTCTCACTCACTGCAGCCTTCTCCTTCGAGCCCTTCAATTTCCACTCAACGATTGCAGCTGGTTTTTCCTTTTGTGCCCCCTTGCTACATCCATCTAAAAAGTCACAGTATTCTCACCCACTCTAAGCATGACTTTTCTTTTTTGTATATCTAATATTTCTCTTCTCGTTACCAAGAATGGTCTTCCTAGGATGGGGGGACCTCCTTATTTTCTTCAGTTTTTACCACCATAAAATCTACATGAAATACGAACTTATCCACCCGAATTAAGACATCTTCCTCTATTCCCTTGGGTATTACAAACGTTTGGTCTACCAGCTGCAAAGATATTGGTGCAGACCTTATCTCTCCGATCTCCTTCTCTAGTTTTCTGTAAATAGATAGAGGCATAAATTAATTGAGGCACCAAAATAAAATATGGACTTATCAAAATTAATATTGCCTAAAGAGCAAGGTATAGTGAAACTCCCTGGATCTCCACACTTTTAGGGGAGTTTATTATGCAATATCACATTGTAATGTTGTGTGAGCTTGACCCACTGAGGTCTCTTTTATCTTCTCTTCTTTGTCATCTCCTTCAAGAATTTAACATAAGGCGACATTTGTGAGAGCACTTCTATAAATGACAAATTTACATGAACTTATTTTAGAACATCCAAAAATCTCTCAAACTGCTTGTCTAGCTTCTCTCTATATAGCTTTTAAGGGAAAGGTAAAGCAAACATATGCTCGCTCTCAACATGTTCCTCACTTCTCGAAGTTTCTCCCTTCTTCTTTTTCTCAGATTTTGTCTCGCCCTTCTTCTTCTTATCAACTTCATTTTTCAGTTTCTCCCCACTTTCTTTTTCAAGTATCACATCTTTTTGGGTCGGGTGGGATCTTTCAACACTTTTCCACTTCTTAAGGTCACAACATTCACTGTTTCTTTGGGATTTCTCTCAATATAAGCAGGGAGCGTTCCTGTAACCCTTTCAAATATTAGAGTAGCTAGTTGCCCAACCTGTATTTCCATGTTTTGAAAAGATGTGCCCAATTAGTTGATAGCTACTCCATGGGCGTCCAATCTCTCATCTGTCTTGATAATGAAGGCCTTCATTAAATCTTCTAGACCAGGGTGATTGGTTTTGTTGATGCTGAAATTGCGACCTCTGTTGATTCATTAAACTAGGAGCTCCATGTCCTTGAAATATGTGGTTCTTTTGTTGCCATGCATTATCCCCAGGTGAATTATATGAAATATCCGGGTGCTTCTGACCCATAGCATTAAAGTTATAATTCCCCACATCCTCAGCTTCCTTGTTTCTTTAGCCATAGCATCAAGTTGTACCTACACAGATGTATTAGCATCAACTTGGTGACCATCAGTTGATTTTGTTCTTTCAGCATTCTCAGAGGGCCACTGAGTTGCATCTTCTGACAACTCATCAAGAATTGTAACTATCTCGTCTGGAATCTTCTTCATCAATGGGCCTCCAGCTGTATTGCTCAATGTTCTATGTGAGACAGGTGTCAATCCATCCTAAAAGTCCTGGAGTTACATCCAGAGTTCAATTCTGCTATGTCGACACTTCCTGACTATCTCCTTAAATCTCTCCCATGCTTCAAAAACTGTTTCATCTCTTTCTGACAGAAGTTATGGATTTGTCTTCTAAACTTGCCCGTTTTAGCTGATGAGAAATATTTATGAAGACATTTTCTGTTCATATCATCCCATGTTCTAATCGATCCCGTAGTCAAGCTTTGAAGCCACTATTTTGCATCATCTTGAGTGTGAAAGAGAATGCCCTTAAGTACACTGCATCCTGTGACACCTCACTGTATTAAAAGGTGATCATAATTTCCTCAAAGTTCATTAGATGTGTATATGCATCTTTGTTTATCTTCCCTCTATAGACACGATAGTTCTGAAGAGTTTGAAGCAACCCTTGCTTCAACTCGAAATTGTTAGCTACAATTGGAGGTGGTCTCACACTCGAAATTGTTCCCTCTATGGTCTCACACTTGATAGTCCTCTCAAGCCTGGGGGTTATATTTCCGAACCGGTCGGCAGCCAAGGGTTGATTTTGAGCAAATATCCGAGCCCTCTCTTCTTCATAGATAATCTGTGCATATGTGATAGTTGCTTCCTCAGCATCCCTTGCAACTTTTTCTCATTGTTGGGCTACCTCTCTTGCAGCCAAATTTACATTATCATCACCATTTCCAACCATAGTTTCTTTGGTTGAGGATTGCCAAACCTATTCTGATGTTTTTGTGAGATCTTTCTCCTTCCTCAGCTGTCACAGTTGTTTTTTATCACTGGCTCGTATAGTAGCACTTCTTTTGTAGAAGTTCAAGATGTGCACCAATCTTAACCTGTGACCTGTGCACAGTCAAAGAACACCAAACGTAAAATGAGAAAAATTAAATAAAAAGAAAAAATTCCTGAATTAGTACTACAAATTATTTCAAACACTATTGATTGCCAATCCCCAGCAACGATGCCAAAATTTGACGAGCTCAAAACACACACTTAATATATGCTCGCTAATCAAATATAGTATAGTATAATATCGTATCTATAGGGATTGGAGTTAAACAATATTCTCATATTTTCTAGCTTGATTGCTATCCAAGATAATCGATAGTTGAGATTTATGTGATTAATACTAGAATTAACAAATAATCTAAAGCTATTGACTAATGACAATCGGGAGTAGGCACGGGTTCATGTAATTGCTATGTCGTATGCTCCTTCCCTTTATTACTGGAGACCGAAATCGCATTCATCTATCTTGTCGTCGGTTGGTCGCCTTTTATCTATTGAATCCCCTCGGTAGTTAGGAATTCCAGAATTTGATGATACGTTGATGGAATGTCTTTCATATCGTGCAATCATGGTCTTCCCAAAATAATGTTGTAACCCATATCACTGTATACAACCTCAAAAAGGGTCGTCTTCATCAGCCCCTTGGAATTTGTGGGTAGCAGGATCTTTCCTCGAGTTGTTACGCTTGCGAGGCTAAACCTGGCGAGGAGTTTGATGGCTGGAAGCATGCTTCCGATAAGTTTGGCTTCCTCCAATACCCTTCATTGTATGATATTGGCCGAACTTCCTAGATCCACCAGAACACGTATGATTTTAAAATCTTATACATTTAAAGAAATTACCAATGTGTCGTTGTGCGATAGCAATAATTCATATGCGTATTCCTCCGTGAAAGTATTGTCTTCCTCAGTGACTTCTCAAAGCATCTTCTTGTGGGTTATTGTTACCTTCGTTTTTTTTGTGCCGAGAAGGTAACCCTGTTAATCTCATTCCCCTCGAATATCATGTTGATTGTATGGCTCAGGGGGTCTTCTCTTATTTTTGAGGGCTCTACATTATCACGGCTGTGACCATAATTATTCTTGGACCGATCACTTATGAATTCCTTGAGATGGCCATTTTCAGTAGTGTTGCCACCTCTTCACGCAGATGTCGGTAGTCCCTAGTCTGGTGGTCATTCGTCCTGTGATATTTGCACCACAAATTAGGGTCCCTTTGGCTAGGATTAGACCTCATCGTCTTCGAGAACCGTGGTTCTTTAATGTTCCTCATAGGCCATACCAATTCTACTACATTGACATTGAAGTTGTATTCTGAAAGTCTAGGGTGGAAGGATCTCAGAAACCTAATGTTTTCTTGTCCTATAACGATTTGTTTTTTTGGTCGCGATCAATTCTTCTATCGGTGGGAAACCTGTCTTCCATCCAGAACCTCCACCGCGTCCTTCAGCCTGTTCATAAGGTAAAAAATTACCCCTCGAAGATTGTCTATCCGTGTCGAAGTCATCTTTTGATTTCTCTATATTCTTCTCCAAACTTTTAGCCGATGTTGGGAAGCCAATCTGATCATCTTCAATCCTTATCTTGGACTCATACCGATTGTGAACATCCTTTCAAGTCATCACTTAGAACTCAAACAATCTTTCCTTCAATATTCGGGAAGCATCAGAACTTCTCGGATTCCAACCCTTGGAAAACGCTTCAGCCGCCCACTCATCCGGGACAGCCGGGAGCAACATCCTTTCCTTCTGGAACCGGGTTATGAATTTCTGCAGTAACTCGGACTCTCCTTGTGCAATTCTAAATATGTCGTCCTTCTGGGACGGCACCTTTCTGGCCCCTGCATGAGTCTTAATGAAAGAATCTATGAGCATCTTAAAGGAATCTATGGAATGCTCGGGCAATATCGAATACCACATCAAGGCTCCCCTTGTGAGAGTCTCTCCGAATTTCTTTAGCAAAACCGATTTGATATCATGGGGAGCTAAATCGTTCCCTTTCACCGCCGTTGTATAGGTGGTAATATGCTCCTGAGGGTTTAAAGTCCCATCATATTTTGGCACGTCAGGCATTTTAAACCACTTTGGGATCAATTCTGGTGTCGCGCTTGTTTGTACAGTAACTGAGTATACTTTATTGATTATGACCATTTTATTACCAACGGGCACTCGGGATTTGGTCCATGCGGGCGTTCTCTTTCCTCATAAACCGTAATAGTTCGCTTTTGAAGAGATCTCTCTCATTGTTGTGACCGGATCCGCTCCCCCGTCCCTATTGAAGTCGACCTCACCTCTCAGGGTGTTGTTATCGTCCCTCTGCATTGTTTGATTTGCGGGATCACCAGGAGGAACTAGACCTCGCTCGTTCGTGTTATTGGAAGCACCTGATAACGCCTGCTTTAGTTCTGTCATAACCTTATTCTGTCGTGTGATATGGCCTAGAATCACCTCTTATTGCTCCTGGAGGACCCTTACCGCTTCAGCGACATGTTCATCTTTAACATCATCGGGTGTTGCCTACCGAACATGTCGTGGGTACCACCTACCATGGACCGACGTGGCGTCATTCCCTTAATCGCAGCTATCATTGATTGAATCCTCGTGTTGAGGTTGGTCCTCTCCGATCTCAAGATTGTGTGTGTTGTTAACACCATTAACTACCAATTTCTTTGATTTTTGCTAAGAGCAGATAATCAAAACACGTTAGTAGAAGAGGCAAGTGCCAACTTAATTACACGACTATCTAGGCCCCACAGTGGGCACCAAACTATTTACCCGTAAAACAGTACAGTTAAATTTATAGGTTGTTTTTAAATAAGTGAATTAATTTGATCTGAAATAATAGGAGAATTGAATAAATATATAATACTTTGCCTTGAGATGAAGATAAAATAGCAAAAACGGTAATTTCGGGAGCAGGGCTTCCGGGTGCAACAACATTGGAATCAAAAAGCAAGAGAATAAAAATGTATAAAGCTTTAAATAGATTATAGCGTAAGTTTTCCAGAAAAATTGTGTCCCTTAAAATGACAATAGAGCTCATATTTAATGTTGCACCTAGGGAATGAGGTCCTAAGATCATGCCCCTCTTTAATGTCAATTATGAGGGCCATTGAAGAATGTATAACGGCATGCATGAATGACAAATTCTTTATAACGGGCAGTGTACTAAATCCTGTAAAAATAATCTCCATTAAATGCTACCAGGTGTTAAGCAGTTATGGCATCTTTATGAGGACTATTATTTCTGATAACAAATGGAACAATTGCCTTCGGTTTTAGCTATCCTCTGCCTTCGGCTCCACATTTTATTCCTTTAGGCAATCATTTAACATAACATATTTTACCCTATACATGCACATCATCTTATATAAGACCTTATCACATGGGGCAAGTATTGAAATAATACAAAAATTAAGATAGCTGATTTAAATTTTTTTGAAAATTTGAGCGCGAGACAGATAAGAGAAAAATCCACCTATGAGATATCTGAGACCATTGCCAAGTATATGTGTTAGTTTGTGTCACGACCCCCAAATACCCGATCGTGATGGTGCCTATCACATTACTAGGCAAGCTAACCCAAACCATCAATCACATCGAATTCCTTTTATAAAACCATTTTTTCCAACATAGGTTTAAATACCAGTTTTCATAAGAAGTGTTTTAAAAATAGCTAAGATCATACGGAAACCAATAAAACATAAGACAACACAACCCAAACATCTTGTGTCACGAGTCTAGAGCCTCTACTACATAACTGACTGTCTAATATAACATAAGTATAGAAAATGCGAAAAAGAACAAGATAAGAAGGAGAAAACAGGGCTGCGGATGCCATGCAGCTACCTGGAAATCTCTGGCAACCTCTGGATCAGCTGAGGACCCTCACTCTGCCACTCGGGCAATTGGATCTGCACACAAGGTGCAGGGAGTAACGTGAGTACACCAACTCAGCAAGTAACTAAAGTAAATAAGATATGAAAGTAGTGAAGAGCAGTTCGAATAAAACATACAACTAAATAATCAACAGAATATCGGATCAATGTTATAGTTTAAAAACCAATTTTGTCATAAATCAACATTTTCAGTTTAAAACACTTGAAATCATATACTTAGCAATATTTCCAATAGAGGCTTATTTAAAAGAAGAGTGAAATCAGTGAAATTGTCATAAACGGACCCCTTGGGCAAGGAATTACTCTGAATATGGCCCCTCAGACAGCCTCTCAGTCTCTCCTAACTCAACTCTCGTCACTCAGAACTCACTCTCAACTCTCGGCTCATTACTATCTCATAATAATAGAAATCTTAGTAACCGCTGCGGCGTGCAGCCCAATCCATATATTTATAGTCGACTACACTCACTGGGGGTGTGCAGACTCCGGAGGGGCTCCTATAGCCTAAGCGTCATATCGCTGTGGCCTGCAGCCTGGTCCAATATATATATATATATCGCTGCAGCGTGCAACCCGATCCATATAAGTATTGCAGCAGCATGCAGCCCGATCCATAGCTCACATATATAAAAATATCCTCACAATTCTGTTCTCAACCTCTCTCAGTCCTTAACCTCACAGCCTCTCGGGCACAACAATAGAAATTAGGGAACTCAGCCCAAACAGTCCTCACGATTAGGAGTAGAGTAATAAAACCAGTTTTAAACATTTGAACAGGTAGAACTTAACTGAGGATATGCTTCTAGCAAGTAAAGTGAGGAAAACAGTCAAAATGTCCCTAATTGTTTCTACAGGTCGGCACAAGGCCCCAAACATGGCATACAGCCCATAATACAGTATAAATATGCAAAATACGGAATGATATCATATTTTCAAACTAAATATGCGGCTCAATAATTGCTACGGGATGGACCAGTCACAATCCCTACCAGTGCACGCCCACACGCTCGTCACCTAGCATGTACGTCACCACATTTATCAAAACAAGTCAAATACCGAGGTTTGTACCCTCAGTTCTAGATTTACAATGGTTACTTACCTTGAACCGGTGAAAATACTACTCCGCAACGCCTTTGCCCCTCGAATAGACTTCACTCGCATCGAATCTATCCAAAATCAGAATCACGACGTCAAAATACGCTAAGGGAATGAAGCCCAAGCGAAAACAATCAAATAATACCAAAAAACTCGAAATTAGCCAAACCCAGCCCCCGGGCCCACGTATTGAAACTCAATAAAATCACATCACCGGAATCCTTATCCTCCCACGAGTCTATACATATCAAGAACACTGAAATCGGAGTCCAACTGACCCCTCAAATCCTCATTTAAAGTCTATTGATCTCAAGCCCTAATTCCTCAATTTTAGGCATAGATTCCATGATTTATTAGGTAGATTTCACAATAGAATTGAGTTTTAAGTCCAAAATTCTTACCTCCAAATGTTTCCCCTTGAATTCCTCTTCAATCTCCTTCAAAAATCTCCAAAAACGACCAACTATGGAGGAAATAAACCCCACATTTACGGACAAGACAACCTTTTAAACTTCTGCTCGGGCCTGAAAATCCTACTTCGCGAACGCGGTCAAAGTCTCACGTTCGCGAAGCACAAAAATAACTTTGACAAAAATTCTCTTACGCGAACGCGACAAAACCCTTGCGAACGCGATGCTTTACCCAGACGAACCTTCACGAATGCGTTCCATCCATCGCGAACGCGATGGGTTGATTCCATTGAAGCTCAACCTCTCAATTCCTTCTTCTGAACGCGACTACATGCACGCGAACGCGATGCACAATCTCGTAGCTCTTCGCGAACGCGTAACCTGCCTCACGAATGTGAAGGCTAAATTTCCACCTCCCTTAGCTGACTCTTCGCAAACGCGAAGAGTAAATACCTGCAACTGCTGAACCTGCAATTTCTAATTCTTAACTTCAAAATGATCCGATTGGCCACCCGAAACTCACCCGAGGCCCCCGGGACCTCAACCTAAGACACAAACACATCCCAAAACCTTATTCAAACTTGTTCCAATCTTCAAAATACCTCAAACAATATCAAATCAACTAAAACACATCGGATTCAAGCCTAAGTTTATAAAAATCTTCCGAATTCCGCTTTTGATTAAAGACCCAACCAAACCACATCCGAATGACCTGAAATTTTGCACACACATCCCAAATGACACAACGGAACTACTGCGACTCTCGGAATTCCATTCTGACCCCTATATCGAAATCTCGCCTACCAACCGGAAATCGCCAAAATATCAACTTCGCCAATTCAAGCCTAAATCTACTCCGAACTTCCAAAACTCATTCCGATCACGCTTTTAAGTCATAAATCACCTCCCGAAGCTATCCTAACTATCGGAACTCACATCCGAGTCCTATAACATATAAGTCAACATCCGGTTGACTTTTCCAACTTAATCTTCCTTAAAAGAGACTAAGTGTCTCAAACCTTACCAAAAGCGTTTCAGATTTGATCTGACCAATCCGATACCACAAAACACTGATAACGAAGCATAAAGAAGCATAAATGGGAAAAATGGAGCGGTAACTCATGAGACGACTGGCCGGGTTGTCACAGTTTGGTACACCACTTAAACAATAGAGGTGAAGGGTGACTAGTATCTTGATAGATTTGTAATCTATTAAAATTTTACCTAGGGGTGAACACAGGTTTGGTTGGTTCGGATTTTTCAATTATCAAACCAAATCAATTATATCGGGTTTTCAAAATCAAACTAAACCAATAAAAGTCGGAATTTTGAATCTCGATTTTTCTAGAGTTTTTCAATTTTTTTGAATTTTACGGGTTTTTTCGGGTAAAATCTTTATAGCATAAGATATATAACTTGTGCTCCAATATTTCTTTGGTCCTAGTAGGATAAAATCATATAAGATGTTACCCAGGAAAATAACCCAAAATAATATGAGATGAATCATGATATTGTACTAAAATACTCAACAATAAAGATAATAAAATTATATAAAATAAATATTATTAATTAATAAGCCATAATAAAAATAAATATAATCTAAAAGTATTAAGTTATGCTAAAATAATTACAACTAATAAGTGCTAATTATTAATTACATAACTAAACAAGAAAAAAATAAGCTACGTATTATTTCTATCTAAACCAGTGCAAAACTTTAAAAAATAATTTTCAACACTATGGTCATTCATAGTAGCAGTATTGATTTGGTTTTGGCTTGAGCATTATTTGAGTTACCAACTTTATGGGTTATAAAACATATTTGACCATTCAAAAATCCTAAGTCCAAATTTTAATAATAATATATTAAAAGAGAGTACTATGAAAAAGTTTAAGAAATATTTATAAATTATATTATAATATTTTTAAAATTTGTATATACATATAATGTCGGTTGGTTTAGTTTTAATTTGACTTTTTTTTTTAGTTAAAACCAAACCAAAATTAATTATAATCCGGGTTTTTTTCCAACACCAAACCAAATCATAGTCAATTTTTTTTTATCTCACTTGAATTATCGATTTAGTGCAATTTGTGTGGGAGGGTGTCTAGTATCTCCTAACTGTTGAAGTTTCGCACAAGGAACAGATTCTATGTAGTGGTGCAACTTACTCCTACAAGAAGTAAAGTGTGGAATTGCTTCTAGAATAAGCTAACTTTGATTGCAGCAATTATCTTCAAGCTAACTCTCGCCTAAAGTAAAATAAACTCTAATTATATCTCTCCCTTATAAACTTGGATTCCAGGTTAACAATATCCTCCAAGATCCTCTGTTATTTGAGCGGTTGTTAGGTCATATAATACAAAAATATAAAATTTCATGTGAAGTGAAAGTGCTAGGAACTATACTAGAACCAATTAGCATAACTAATTAAATCTTTAACTTGTAACAACCAACCTAAAACAACAATATATTTATTACTCATCAAATCTACCGGTATGCGATCAAAATCAAGGAGCCCGATTTCGAAGTCTTAGATTGGGCTATGAATTCGAGCCGGGAGACTCGAAGTCGGGGGCAGATTCAGCTAAGGGATACCTACCTCGAGGAAGTTGATCGAAGGCCTGACATAGCCTGCATAATCTCGAAGTCAATCAAGAAAGAGCGGGAACTTCTTTAGGACACGTGGACCAGCGTATTAATTATAGGATACGGGTTGTACGAAATGGTACAGGTCTGTAATAGGCCGTTATACACCTGTACCAATATGATTCTTTACCTTTATGAGCAAGGTACTATATTGGAGTTTTCTCCTCCTATATAAAGGAAATCCCAATAATTTTTAAAGGGGAGATCATTGACAGCGATAGAACATTCTTATTCTTTCCTTGTTTAACGTGTTCAACAATTATTCTTCAGCTTTATTGTCTTTACTTTATTGTTCATACTTCATTGGTCTTAGCTGACTTCGAGGTCCCTGGATAAACGAGCTCGAGGCACCTACTGTTTCGACAACATTGATTTGGTTCATTATTCCTTCTTACTTAAGCTCAATGTCACCTATTTAATCACTAGTATAAGAATATATCACTTATCTTTAAAACCACAAATTATCTTTAATTGTTACTCACATTTTTCGAGGTAAACAGTTTGGCGCCCACCGTGGGGCTAAGGATAATAGTGATTATTTTAGTACTAGTTTTCTGATAACACACGTTATTCTTCACACTTTTTCTTGTCAAAGATTTTTTGATTTCAGGCCAAACTATGTCTAGCACACAAATTGCACATGCTCATGACAGTGAGGGACTTGGAGAAAACGGTGCCATAGGGCTCGGTGTACCACCCATAAACCCGTAGGGAGTGCCTAACGTGGAGCTTGTTAGCATCAGCTCACACAATGCTCTAAGCACGAATGCAGGTGCAGACCCCATAAGGAATGCACACAGGGAAGCCCAGGTTAGAGTCCAGGAAACACGAGGACTAGAAGAAGGAGGAGTCAGCCTCCACATGATATTTGAGATGTTGCAGGCTCAGCAAGTCGTCAACTCTCAACTCCAAAGTTAGAACAGAACTCCTAATATCGCCAAACCAATAAACACACGGCATGAACCAGTGTTAGAAAGACCCGACGAAGGCGGCTAGGGGACTGACACCACGATCATGAAAATGCTCGAAGAACTGACTAAAAGGATTGAGTCAGGAGAAAAGAAGATAGAAGACAACGATAAAAAGGTGGAAACTTACAACTCCTGTGTATACCAGATACCGGGAGCACCTCCAGTTTTGAAGGGCCTAGATGCCAAAAAATCCATACATAAACCTTTCCCCTCGAGTGCGGCTCCAATGTCTATTCCCAAGAAGTTTTGCATGCCTGATATACCGAAGTACAATGGAACAACTGACCCTAATGAACATATTACTTCTTACACTTGTGGAATTAAAGGAAACGACTTGAATGATGATGAAATCGAGTCAGTATTATTAAAAAAGTTTGAACAAACACTATCAAAAGGAGCTATGATATGGTATCATAACTTAGCTCCTAACTCCATTGATTCGTTTTCTATGTTGGCGGATGACTTTGTGAAAGCACACGCCGGGGCCATAAAGGTAGCCACAAGAAAATCGGACGTATTTAAGATAAAGCAAAGGGACGGTGAAATGCTAAGGGAGTTCGTGTCCTAGTTTTATATGGAAAGGATGGAATTGCCCCCCGGTCTCCGATGACTGGGCAGTTTAGGCCTTCATGCAAGGTTTGAATGAAAGAAGTTTGATAGCGTCTCGACAGCTAAAGCATAACTTGATCGAGTATCCAGCTGTGATTTGGTCAGATGTGCACAATCGGTATCACTCAAAAATTAGTGTCGAGGACGACCAGTTGGGATCCCCCTCGAGCTCAGTTCACCCTAACAGATTCGCAGCCAAGCCCCCGAGCGACACAGACCGGGGATCAAGATTCAACAAGGAAAGGCATCCACCGTACGTCGAAGACAGAAGGAACATTTCGAGGCGTAATACACCTCGGAATGATCAAAGAGTAGATCGAGGCCAAAGCCCACTGGGATTCATAGGCAAAATTGGGTCCGACAGGCACTTAGGACCAGTGGAGGCCCCCAAATTATCAGAATACAACTTCAGTGTCGACGCCTCAAGTATCGTCTTGGCCATTAGCAAAATTAAAGATACTAGATGGCCCAAGCCCATACAGACAGATCCTTCTTAGAGAAACTTTGACCTAATGTGTAAGTACCATGGAACTCACGGGGCATAAGACCGAGAATTGCAAACAGCTTAAAGAGGTGGTAGCTCGACTATTCGACAAAGGACACCTTCGAGAATTTCTCAGTGACCAGGCCGAACACCATTTCCGAGAAAGAGATGCAAATAGGAAGAATGAACCTGAATAACCTCAACATGTCATTCACATGATCATCGATGGAGCTGACGTCCCACAGGGACCTACATTCAAACACACTAAAGTGTCCATCACAAAGGAAAAATGGACTTAGAGCTATGTGCCCAAGGACGCCCTATCATTCTGCGACAAGGAAGCAGAAGACGTACCCCAGCCTCACAACGACGCCCTGGTAATCTCTATCCTTTTGAATAAAATTCAGGTTAAACGTGTTTTAGTAGATCCAGGTAGCTCGGCGAACATAATCAGATCGAGGGTCGTGAAGCAATTCGGCCTACAAGATCAGATTATACCCGCATCCCGGGTGCTAAACTATCACAACCCAAACCGATGGGCCGCGACAGGCACCCAGTACCTTACTCAACCGAGTACCAACGTAACATATCTTTCTTATTATATCATCATACATATGTGACATAAGAGCCTAATAGGCCAACATAATCATTTATAAACTCAAAACATAGGCCGACAAGGTCGTACAATCCTTCATGTATACAACATATGTCTACAAGCCTCTAAGAGTATATAAATGTCATATAGGTCGGGACAGAGTCCTACCATACCAAACAATACAAGTCTAACTCATACTAACCAAACAAGCAACTTCGAAGCAAATAGAGCGCACCAACATCTTCCGCTAAGCTGATAGCCTAGTTGAAGGGCTCTCGACCTATCTATCTGGACCTGCGGGCATGAAATGCAGCATCCCCAAGAAAAAGGGACGTCAGTACGAATAATGTACCAAGTATGTAAGGCACATAAATAAGTACATAAGAGACATGAAAGAAATATAGGGTACATGACTCAACCTATAAGTCTGAATAATTTTGTAAATCATAATTTACTTTTACCGTCATGCATATGCGTATGAATGTCATATCGTGCATTGGTACATGTTTCGTAACATCATCAGCCTTTGACTACCTCGAAACTCACTAGAAGGACCCGAAGACCTTTCTCTCTTATTCTGGGCCCTATCATGCTCACGATCGGCACTCTGTTTCTATTTACGCTCCTCTACACCCTGAGCGTATGCCTAAATACGAGAAATATTCATATCTGGCTGATGTGAAACCGACATACAATTGTTAAGCAAGTGAGGCTCTAATACCATCATGAACCGGTTAACTCGATCCTCCATCTTAGATACAATAGTGGGAGCATACCTAGCCAACGAATCAAAATGAAGACTATACTCCCAAACACTCATGTTTCCCTGCCGAAGGGTCAAGAACCTATCAACTCTGGCTCACCTAAGCTCCGGTGGCAGATAATGACGAAGAAAAGCTTCTGTAAACTCCTGCCATACCGATGGAGGGGCATTCTCACCTCTGGACAATTCCCAAGATTCGTACCAATTAACTGCAACATCTCGGAGTCTATAGGAAGTTAGCTCAACTAACTCAGTCACGGTGGCCTTTATTACCCGTAATATCCTCTGCACTCTATCAATAAATACCTGAGGGTCCTCATTCGGGTCTACTCCAGTGAATACCGTAGGGTCTAAATTAATAAAGTCACGAACCCTCTCACTCACGGACCTATCTACGTGACCAATACCTGCTTCCTAACGTCGAGCTTGTGCAGCTACTAATCGAGTCAATGACTGAACAACATCTCTCATTTCCTGACCCAGCGCATCCGACTGAGGTGCTGAATGTATAGGGGCGGGCGCTGGAGCTGGTGCCCTTCGGAGCTCTTCTAGAAAAGGCGGGGTATGTGAACTCTGAGATGGAACCTCACCATAAGATTCTCCTCGAGCCTTGGTAACTCGTGGCGCTCGACTAGTAGTCTCACCAGCCACAGACTTTCCCTTCTGGGTGGCCGTACTCTTTTGAGGCATTGTTGAAAATGTAACGTATTGTTAGGAACATGAATTCTGGTATTACAAAATCTGAGATAAAAAGAGAGGATAACATCCTATATGTCCTTTAGCCTCATGTTTATAAGTGTGGTGCATGACACACCCATAAACAAGACTCTACTAGACACGGTTTATAGACAACCTAGGACAGAACTACTCTGATACCACTTTTGTCACGACCCAAACTGATGGGCCGCGATGGGCACCCGGTACCTTACTCAACTGAGTACCAACGTAACGTATCTTCTTATTACATCATCATATATATGTGACATATGGGCCTAATAGGCCAACATAATCATTTATAAACTCAAAACATAGGCTGACAAGGCCGTACAATCTTTCACATATACAACATATGTCTACAAACCTCTAAGAGTATATAAATGTCATATAGGTCGGGATAGAGTCCCTCCATACCAAACAATACACGTCTAAGTCATACTAACCAAACAAGCAACTCCGAAGACAATGGAGCGCACCAACATCTTCCGCTGAGCTGATAGCCTACTTAAAGGGCTCTCAACCTGTCTATCTGGACCTGCGGGCATGAAACGCAGTATCCTCAGGAAAAAGAGACGTCAGTACGAATAATGTACTGAGTATGTAAGGCACATAAATAAGTACATAAGAGACATGGAAGAATTATAGGGTACATGACTCAACCTGTAAGTCTAAATAACTTTGTAAATCATAATTTACTTTTAGCATCATGAATATGCGTATGAATGTCATGTCGTGCATAGGTACATGTTTCGTAACATCATCAGCCTCCGACTACCTCGAAACTTACCAGAAGGACTCGAAGACCTTGCTCTCTTATTCTGGGCCCTATCATGCTCACGATCGGCCCTCTGTTTATGTTTACGCTCTTTTACACCCTGAGTGTATGCCTGTATATGATAAATATCCATGTCTGGCTAAAGTGAAACCGACATACAATCTTTAAGCAAGTGAGGCTCTAATCCCATCACGAACCGATGAACCCGATCCTCCATCTTAGATACAATAGTGGGAGCATACCTAGCCAACGAATCAAATTGAAGACTGTACTCCCAAATACTCATGTTTCCCTGCCGAAGGGTCAAGAACCTATCAACTCTGGATCGCCTAAGCTCTGGTGGCAGATAATGACGAAGAAAAGCTTCTGTAAACTCTTGCCATACCGCTGGAGGGGCATTCTCACCTCTGGACAATTCCCAAAACTCGTACCAATTAGCTGCAACATCTCGGAGTCTATTGGAAGCTAGCTTAACTGACTTAGTCACAGTGGCCTTCATTACCTGTAACGTCCTCTGCACTCTATCAATAAATACCTGAGGGTCCTCATTCGGGTCTGCTCCAGTGAATACCGGAGGGTCTAAATTAATAAAGTCGTGAACCCTTGCACTCACAGACCTATCTGAGTGACCAATACTTGCTTCCTGACGCCAAGCTTGTGCGTCTACTAATCGAGTCAATAACTGAACAACATCTCTCATCTCCTGATCTGGCACATCTGGCTGAGGTGCTGAATGTACAGGGGCGGGCGCTGGAGCTAGTGCCCTTCGGAGCTCTTCTGGAAAAGGCGGGGTATGTGAAGTCTGAGATGGAACCTCACCATGAGATTCTCCCCGAGCCCTAGTAACGCGTGGCACTCAACTAGTAGTCTCAACAACTACAGATTTTCCCCTACTCCAGGTATGTTAAGGCCCTCCCTTCTTTCTTTTGGCATGGTCAAAATTATACTGAAGAAACGAGCAAATACATAGTTTCTATAAATTACTCTATTCATAGAAATAGTAGGGGTGTCTCTATTCTTGATTCCCCATGAGAATTATTATTATCTTCTGTTCATGGGTCTCAGAATAATACGCTGTTGGAAAAGTTTATCCGGAAGGAATATCGAGATTATTATGCATTTTTCATGCATTTCACTCATTTATACATGTGCATTGACCCATATCCAGATGGCGTTATATACGCGTATAAATTTAAATATATGTATATGGAATATGGGAAGAGGTTACGGCATTATATATGCACCACCACCTGATCAGCTGGTATATGATGATGATGTTGCCCACAGTGGCTGAAATATGATTCAAAAGGCATTATATACGCGTATATATGTATGTATATGTATATGGGATATGGGAAGAGGTTATGGCGTTATATACGCACCACCACCTGATCAGCTAATATATGTTGATGATGTTTCCCAAGTGGCTGAGACGATATGATGGGATGTCTCAGTGGCTTGATGATATTATATACACCCATACCTATGCATGGCACGACATTTATACGCATGTGCATGATATTATAAACGTTTCAAAATTTACAGAGTTATTCAGATTTAAAGGTATTTTTGTATTCCATGTTGCATCTATGTCTTTTACGTACTTATTTTCATGCCTTACATACTCAGTACATTTTTCGTACTGATGCCCTATTTCATGGGGCCTGCGTTTCATGCCCGCAGGTGTAGGTAGGCAAGCTGACAGTCTCCCTTCTTAGGATTCTTGATCAGCGAGAGTTGCCGTGCTCCACTTATTCTGGAGCTGCTTTTTGTTTTGGTACAATACGTTTATATATATGTATATATATATATATATATATATATACACACACACATATGGGTATAACATGGCTCAGTCCCATCTTTGTACAGTTATGTTTCTATTAGAGGTCTGTAGACAGTATGTCTACTTAGGTTGTATGTGGCGTTGTCGTCTTTCAGTTTTAGATGTATAGTTGTCTATAGCAGTCTTGCCGGAGCGCCTACTATATTATGCATGTATACGTACATATGCCTTGATGGCACGTTTCCTTCACGTATGTTAATTTCGTAATGCAACAGATGTTATTTAGGTTCATATCTTAGACGCACGCTTAGGGGTGTTTGATAGGTAGGACTCAGGCATCCGTCACGGCTCATCGGTTTGGGTCGTGACATGATTAACTTCAACATGGCAAGTGAAACAACAAGGGGAGAAATTATCTTGCCTGTAAACGTAACTGGGACCATACAAGACACCAAGTTCCATGTCATCAAAGGTGACATGAGGTATACATACACAATATGAGGGCAGTGCCTTCGACTCTCCATCAGATGATGAAGTTCCCGATAGAGGAAGGAGTGAAAACAGTCCACATAGAATAGCATGCTGCAAATGAGATGTTCGCAATCGAGGAAGTGGTGTCGATACCGGAACTCCTAACCTCATAGATATCGACCTCCAAAGGTAAGTAGGTGTCTAAGTAGTAGTCACAGCCCCGAGCCTCAACGAAAGTGGAGTAACGGGTAATCGAAGGCAAAGATGGAATTCCCCAGATCCTCGAACCCTCGTTGTTCCCTAAAAGCCCGGTTCTACCAAGCCAATCACCAAAAAGAAAGGTACACCTGGGAACGGGATTAATCCCCGCTCTCAGGATAAAACTCATTTAGTTTCGTGTTCGTAATATAGATCTCATTGCTTCGCCCCGTTTAAATATGATAGGAATTCCGCTCGAAGGTTAAATAGGTAAAATAATTAATGTTTGTATTTATGATATGACTGGATAAGTCCTTGTGTGCAGAGGACCACTTTAATTCATTTGTAGGAAATAATTAACATTTCAGGACAATACGACACGAAGCTAAACCTAGAGTAGTGTTCCCTCGGAGTTGATGCGACTGAGTTTCTCGACCATCGTGGTATCAAAGCGGGGCATCAAAATCATCCCCGACCAGGTCAAGGTTCTCGGAGAAGCCATGTTTGCGGATAGCAAGACCTCGGAATCATTGATAAAGGATCCGACGGTTCGGCATGATGGAAGCTCTCAAAGGCTCGTGATCTCGACAATACCCCTTCCTGCACAAAGTCCATAGGTCGTAAAGCATGCGTTGCACTCTTTTTCCCTTAGCTCAGATTTTGTCCCAAATAGGTTTTAAAAGAGGCAATACTTATATGCTACCCGAAGAACGGCCAACAAGTATTCGAGGCTTCTCTTCAATCAACCTCGAATACTGAGGGGGCATCACCTTGGGAGGTTACATTTTTGGGAAAGATATTTCAAACCTAAGAGGGACTCGATGGGAGAACTTTATAATGGGCCAATCGGTCAAATGAACCGTGTCCATATAGAATAGTCGAGCCTTAGCAGTAGAACATGTACGCATGTATCGACTATTTGAAGAAGCACTCAGGTTATATCAAAAGTACTTTGTGTCTTATACAAGCTCTACACTTACAATCCTACGGGAAACGACTTAAAATCTAGAACATAGAAGCACCCCGAATACTCGGGGACTGCCATCGAAATTCGAATTAATAAGACCTCGAAGAGGCACCTAAAATTCGAGTTAATAAGACCTCGAAAAGGCACCTGAAATTCGAATTAATAAGACCTCAAAGAGGCACCCCTTCGAAACAAAGGCCAAAGCCAATATTCTAGGGGTTTAACTTCTCGAACATGTTCGCAAAGTTATCGGGGAACAAGTCTAAGTGATATACCCAAAGGCTACACCTATACTAAAGACTACGGTCATATAAAGGCTATGGCCAAATAATGCTACTCGGAGACGTCCGACTTCCGCTATAAATTAAAAGGCCTTCAAACACTTAGTAAAAACCGGTTAAATCAGGCTACCCTTGGCAAAAGCAAAATACAAAGGGCTTCAATAAATTCATCCCTCGAAAATTCCAAGGGCTTCGATAACATCGGCCCTTGGAAACACCTCAAGATGTATTCGATTATGTTTACACAAACAAAATCACTAATAAGGTTTCGATATGTTGAACCCTCGAAAAGCCTACGGGTGCAAAAAACATGAGCTAAGCATAATTTTCACTAAGTCTTTTAAGCCGAAATGAGGGAAAAATTGTATAGCCATTCTAAGAGGCCAAATCGGCCCAACTTAAGAGCCTAAGGGCCAATAAATAAGAGCCTAAGGGCCGATATATAAGAGCCTAAGGGACAATATAAGAGCATAAGGGCCAATAAATAAGAGCCTAAGGGCCGATATGTAAGAGCCTAAGGGCCAACCTCGAAAGGCTTAAGGGCCTAAAACTTTTAGTTCGAGACTCCGCTTTCATTTCGATTCGGACTCGAGGTTCACAATATTCTGAGCCCACAACGAGTTGATTTAAACTTGGCTCGAAAGTTATTATAAAGATCTGTGTTTATAATACCCCGAACCAATCCTCGAATCGGTCATTCAAATAAAGTTTTCCATAAATAAAGACAATGTTGGATACAGGCCATGTTAAAACCAGCACTAGCCAAAGACGAGATAAAATCCCCCCCACCCCACCTCGCGTTTCCAAAAGATGATTACAGGAAATATTTACACAAGGAAGGCTTACAAAAAATAAAATAAAGTGACCTAAAACTACTTCGGGGTCACATCCTTAGCAGCTGCATCTTCAGGAGTCGCATCTTGGAGAGCCTCATCCTCAGGGGCTTCATCCCCGTCTATTTCACCCTTAGAGATACTGGATAAATCATCCTCATTGGAAAGTAGAGCGGACGCCTCTTCTTCCAAAACCTTCTCTGATTCAATACCAGCTGAAAGATCAAAGCCGCGAGCATGTATCTCCTCAAGGGTCGTCCTCTGGGATTGTCGCCTATCATGGTCAAGGGCATTTGATATCTTAGCCTCCGTTGTAGAAGAAATCTCCCTTGCCCGAGCATTAGCAGCTTCGGCCAGCTCAGCAGTAGATTCAGCTTTAAGCTTCTCGATCTCGAGGCCCCGAGCCTGACTCTCCTCTTTCACACCTCAAAGCTGGCGTTCGAGCGAAGCTAACTACTCTCTTAAGGTTTCTTTCTCAAAGGCAAGTTTGCCCATACCTTGCCTCAACCCCAGGGCCTCTTTTCTTTCATTTTAAGCTCCTCTCGAAGCTGCACCTCCAAGTCAACCTTCTATCGAAACTGCAAAATTAAAAGTGTCAGTCGCTAAAACAAAAAGGTGCGTAAAAGACCTTCGAGAGCTGTGTTACCTTCTCCGTATACTCGGCCCAACCTTGGTATGCCTGCGTCAACTCGCCTCGAAGATCGTGGATCACCATCTGTTTCTTAGCATAGAGGGACTTGACGGCGTCCCTCTCTTCCGAAACCTTCTTAAGCTTAGCCTCACATCGGGCAAGTTCGGTTTGGGACTTGTAAAATGCCCTTTTATGGAGCACCACAGTCTTCGTAAAGAGGGAGGAAAGAAGAGTCAGAACAGCAAGAAAAACGGCACATGCATAAAAAATAGTAAACTCACTTGTTCAAAAATGAAGAAAGCATCTGGGTCGGGGCCATCTTCAAGCCCAGCAAGACATTCTCGAAAGATGTCATGCCCCTCTTGGCTCGCCTCTACTTCAGAAGATTTCAAATTCTGAGCCTCATTGATTTGTCTCTCAAAGAACTCGGGGCCAAAAGGAGAATTATCCACATTAATTACCCCAAGTGAACCACTCGGGGTATTCCATTTTACTTAAATAGGCTCAGGGTCAGGTCGTTCGGCCTCGCCCTCCAAATTTTCTCCCAGGCGAGGTGCAGTCTTTCTGGACGGAGGTTCGAGGACTTATTGTTTTGAACTCCCTTCGGAGATCTCTTAGGCTCTATAATGAACCACATCAACCGCCACTAGCTTGATGGGCTTTAAAGCATCAGAAATATTTTCTTTTGCAGGCCATCAGTAGACAACCATCATCCTCTTCTTCCTCCTGTGCCCGAAAGAGTTGGGCCATTTCTAGAGAAAAGGTCGTTGTATCGGCCTTGGATCTTTGAGCCACGCTCTTCTTTGGCTTATAAGGATTATCAAATGACTCTCTTTGTCTTTTTCTTTCTTTAGAGGGCTTCAGAACCCCCACTTCATAAGCCGGGGTCAGCCGCATTTCGACGGCGTCTCCAAGACCTACATGAAACTGAGGTAAGTGTCCCATAGCAAAAGTACAAGAGAACAAACAAAAAGAGCTCACCATGGTTTTTGGCCTTCCATCGACCCTTAGCCAGATCTCTCCAGCAATGCTCTGAGTAAGAGGGGTCGAGGACAGCTTTCGAACCCAACCCTCGAGGTCCGGGACCCCACCAAGAAACCAATCAGTAGCTGCACCATCGTAAAAGGGTTGGACCAAGGAAAAATATAAAGCCAAGGAAAAGAAAAGAAAGCAGGATATAAACCTGCTGCATACTCACGTTTCATGTTCCACTTCTCGGGGAACGACATCCGATCAGCAGGAATTAGATCAGAGGTCTTGACTCGGACAAACCGGCTCATCCACCCACGGTTTTTGTCCTCATCGATACTAACAAAAATGATTTCAAGGATCGACATTGCAATTTTACCAAGCCCCCCGCGATAAAGTCGGGGACTGTACAGTATGATCAGATGATCGAGGGTGATGGACATCCCCTCGATTTGGCTCGAAAAGAACCTGATTAAGTAAACTATTCACCAGAACGAGGGGTAGATCTGGCCGAGTGTCACTTGGTATCATTGGCAAAAGTCAAGAATAATTGGATCTATTGGACCCTGAGCCGGAATTGCAGGGCACAACGTAAATGGGTAGGTGTATACGCTCAGGTACCCCGCTTTATACATGATGATGTCCTCCTCGGAGGAAGGAATCACTATATTTTTATTTTTCCATTTGCAATCCTCCTTTACTTGCTTGAGCTCGGCCTTGGTCACCGGACAAACATATCGAGACATGGGCTCACATCGGCCTGGTGTCGAAACAGGTCTCTCGATTTTAAAATCATGTGTTATTTCACATGGAGGGGGAGTACACTTCTCAATACTAGGAGGCACTACCGGTTTACCTTTAGTCGATCGAGAAGATGATGAAGTTTTTTTCTTTTAAGGAATAGATTTAGAAGTTTTAGCCATCACTATGCGGCTGATCCAGGAAAATAAAAAATGTTGTTAGAAAAGAGAAGGGAGAGCTCAGGGAAATTGAAAAAGTCTTAATGAGACTTTGAAAGCAATATGGGAATAAATTTTGTAAAGTTGTGAGATCTATCTATTTATAAAGATTATTTAAGTGTGCCGAGGAAGCCAAAAGGTCGAACGTCAGCCGCCTCCAATTAATGATTTTGGGAATCATACAGAAAGCAACTTTTCAATCACTTCAACCACTTATGTCATGATATTGGCATCAGGATCAAGGCATCGAAAATTAATTTGTCAAAAATCATTAAGGACAGCCTACAAGTCGAGTTCGAGCAAACACTCACTCGACTATTAAGCCCAAGGGCTACCCAAGTTCGAGAAAATTCTCATTCGGGGATTATCTATAAAGCCTAAGGGCTATCTCTATTTCGAGTGCGAGCATACGCTCACTCGACTATTAAGCCCAAGGGCTATCTAAGTTCGAGAAAATTCTCATTCGGGGATTATCTATAAAGCTTAAGGGCTATCTCTATTTCGAGTTCGAGCAAACGCTTATTTAACTGCTAAGCCCAAGGGCTGTCCAAGTTTGTGAAAATTCTCATTCGGGGACTATCTATAAAGCCTAAGGGCTATCTTTATTTCAAGTGCGAGCAAACGTCCACCCGACTATTAACCCCAAGGGCTACCCAAGTTTGAGCAAATTCTCATTTGGGGGCTAACTAGGAGGCCTAAGGGTTAACTTTATTTCGAGTTCGAGCAGTACTCACTCAACTGCTAAGGCTAAATGGCTACCCGAGTTCAAGAAAATTCTCACTCGGGGACTATCTACGAAGCCTAAAAGAGCTAACTTTATTTCAAATTTGAGACCTTGCTCTCACTCAACTTGGACTCAGGAGTCCCAGTATCCCGAGCTCGCATCAAATCAATCTAAACTTAGCTCGAGGATTAACAAAGAACCTTAAGAGGTGTTATATTAGTCGATTAAAACCTAAGGGTTTGTTATGTTCCGGGTCCAGTAATCGGACTAATCGTTAGAGTTATACACTCAGATTTTTCACAAACGAAGGCAGAATGGAATTCAGCACGAATTGAAGATGAAATAGAGAAATTCTTATATCGACAAAAAGATGTTTACAAATACCATGAGGGGGCCTTACAAAGAAACAAAGAAGCAAAAACAAAAGCCAAGAACCTAATCTACTTTTGGGGGCATATCCTCGAGAGCGACATCTTCGAGAACCTTCTCCTCGGGGACTCCATCTCGATCTTTAGAGAAAATTGTGGCCTGGTGAAAAACTTGGTGAGTATGTGTCTTGTCAACACAACTATTTTGAAGACACTTCTTGAGACATTGTACCGGTGTGGGATGCAAAAGTTAGTAGATGATGGTGTCACCTCATTCCATGGAAAGCAAGAGGAATGAAGCGCACACCAGGTTGAAGTTAAGAGAGATGAGCAGCAATGTAAAGTTCACATATCTTCTGATACGGGAAGAACTTGGTGCCCTTCTCTCGTTGTTTTGGGCCAACAATAACAACAACAACTCAGTATAATCCCACTTTGTGGGGAAAAGCTTTGAAAAAAGGCAGTCATGGCATAACAAGTAAAGTTACTGCCATGTGACATTGTGGTCACAGATTTGAACCATAAAGATAGGTGATTAGAGGACGATATAGAGAAGTGAAATGGCTAAAAGTTGATGAAGAAAGAATGAGTATAGTTTTGTTCAGCCAAATAACCCATTATTTATAGAAAGACAACGACGAAACCGACGGTGCATTCATTGCTTTTGGGGAAATGCATTGGTGGTACATTTAATGATTCTGGGGAGATGAACCGACGGGACATTTCGGTCACTTCAAACGCCCACATCACGAGAATGATGTTATCGCGAGAGGCTCGAGAAAATCGATGTTCGAATCATTTCATATCATTTCATTCTAAGAAACGCGGGGACTATCTGTATGCAGTCAAAATCAAGGAGCCCGATTTTGAAGTCTTGGATTGGGCTATAAGTTCGAGCCCGGGAGACTCGAAGTGGGGGGCAGATTTGGCTAAGGGATACCTACCTCGAAGAAGCTGATCGAAGGCCTGACACGGTCTGCATCGAGGGCAGCATAATCTCGAAGTCAATCAAGAAAGAGTAGGAACTTATTTAGGACACGTGGACCAGCATATTAATTATAGGATAAGGGTTGTACGAAATGGTACAGGCCCGTACTAGGCCGTTATACACTTGTACCAATAGGTTTCTTTACCTTTATGAGCAAGGTACTATATTGGGGTTTTCTCCTCCTATATAAAGGGGACCCCAATCATTTTGTAAAAGGGGAGATCATTGACAGCAATAGAACATTCTTATTCTTTCCTTGTTTAACGTGCTCATCAATTATTCTTCAGCTTTATTGTCTTTACTTTATTGTTCATATTTCATTGGTCTTAGCTGACTTCGAGGTCTCTGGATAGACAAGCTCGAGGCTCTTACTATTTCGACAACATTGATTTGGTTCATTATTTCTTCTTACTTGAGCTCAATATCACATATTTAATCACTAGTATTAGAATATATCACATATCTTTAAAATCACAAATTATCTTTAATGGTTACTTATATTTTTCTAGGTAAACACTACCGTTTAACTTACTCTAACAATGTGCAAGTTGGTTTCAAGTTTTAAACATTTTCTTTCATCTCCTTATAATGTTATCTTTGTCTCTTTCTCTTTTCTTTTTCTTTTTGCTTATTTGTTTTGGTGACCAACAATCATTTCCAAGGAGCATATATGAAATAAGACTTCAAAGTTGAGAGGGCAGAAATGCTAGAGGTCTATATTATTGATTCGTGATCAAATTAATATGTGTTTTGGTTTAGGTTCTGTGTGTTGAATGATGATCAAATCACTTAAAAAGGTAACTATGAGTAAATATACATATTAAGTATCAATTGATAACAGGGTACATACAAATGATAAATGACCTACTATTACAAGTTAAATTCTATAAATACTAGTACAATTCTGATTAATATCTTGGATTCAATTAAAGTAAAAAGTTGACGGGAGTCTTTTGCTTTGGTCTCAAGAGAACAAACTGAATTTGTTCAATTCAGTTTACACTGAAAAATCAAAAGATTTGATATCTTGTACTCACGAATTCTCTGATAGGTTTTTGGGTAAGAAGAATCTACATGTAGATCTGTATGACCAATCAAGAAAAGTTCATTTATTTGTGATACATCATTCAAGTGAGAAATATTTTCCACTTTTGCAAAAGTGAGATAAATTTTCTGAATAACAGAAAAGAAATTTCTAGAGAGCAAGAAAAGTGCAACTTTCTGAAAAAGAAAATATTTTTCGTGGCTATGGTTACTTTTGTCAGCCTTACCTTAAAGGGTAAAATAGATGCAGTTGTAGAGCTACTTGTCCCCCCTTTTTGGGGTACCCCAAAGCTTCAATGTAAATCATATCAACGCCAAGAAATTTGCTACGTGTCATCTGTATAATGGGCTAAAGATGGATTCAAAATTTGAAGTTGTTAATTAGTTTGAGTCAATTTCCCAAAAGGTCATTCAAGTTAGTGAAATTATGAAATGAAGTCATTTATTTAGGACTATAAAGTCATTTATGTTAGCATGTCTCTTACCTAAAAAACAGGGGCGGCTTTAAAGGCTCGGAGTGAAGCGGTCGTCTAGGCCCGCACGCACCAAATTTATTTTAAATTATTATTATTATTATCACTATATATTATATGAATTACATAAATAATTAATATGAATAAAAAAGTTACAAGATTTTTTTTAATTTGATTGATGTTATCGTTTATCAATAAATTCATAAATTATGATAAAATTTTTTACTGATTAATTAGTATATTTGCTTCAATCTTCGATTTTAATTTTATCCTTTTATATAGGAATTAAGTTATATATATCGTCAATATAATGAATTTCTATTACAATGTTCTCTCAAAATGCATGAACAGAAAAACATTCATGCACTGGTTTTCTTTTAGTGTAATTTGACATATTATATTAAGTTATTTATAATTTATTTTAGATATTCACCAATAACTGCTACTTAATCGAATGAACTACAATTATCTGTTAAATTGATCATAAGGAATACATAGTTTTGACACCGTCAATGCTCAAAACTTAAGCTATTACGTTATGTACATTTATTTCTTTTTCTTATTTTTGATGATAGCCAAATCAAAATTTGTGGACCTCAACATCCGATAATCCACCACTTTATTTTTTGTGTTCTTCTTCCTATTTTTTATTTTGTTTTTTGAAATTCGCTTATTTTTGTCTTAAATAATTAATTTATTGCTTAAAAGTAAATTTTTTTGTTAGTATAAATATGTTATAAAATAAATTTAAGGGTCTTTCAATATAGTTTCGCCTTAGGGCATGTGATCCATTGAGTCGCCCCCGCTAAAAACAAAAACCAGAGAAGCTACTGGATATGGGACTTGTCACTTTATTATTCAGTATTCCCTCCGTATTAAATTAGATGCGTTACTTTCCTTTTTGGTCCGTTTCAAAATAAATGACACATTTTTAAATTTGGAACCAATTCAACTTTAAACTCTTCATTTTATTCATTTTACCCTTAATGGAAAGCTTTTATAACCACATAAATGTCATGGCCCCACAAAATCTTGACCCTTAAGCTTTTAAGACCACAAGTTTCGAAAGTTTCTTTTTTTTTCTTAAACTGAGTCAAACTACCTTATCTAAATTAAAACTGGGAAGTATATAAGTTCTTTATATTCATGCCATGTAAGAGTGGAACCCCACTGAATAAGACACTTTAGCCCCTCTCTCTCTCTCATACACACACTTAAATGCCAGCGAGATAATCCATTGAATCTAGAATTTACTTACTTCAGCATTGTCGAAAATAATGGTGGCTTCCGGCGAAAATCATATTTTTGGCTCCCACTCTAGGTCCCCATCTCTATGTTGTGATGCCACAGACCAACTGCTAAAATTTGCTCCATCAAAAATTTTACATTTCTCTTTTTCTTATTTTTATATGATAATCGGGTAGTATTTTTGGAGTAACGAAGAGTTTATTAGTTATTTCGCGAAAAACAAATTGTATATATAGAGGTATGATCTTTTGGTAGAAGAAAAATTGGGCGAATATTTAGCTGGATTTTCGATGATATTGAGTTATTATCTTTTTCTGTTTCATTTCTTTTTAGGGGAGAAGAAGGTTATATTTCGTAGAAGAAAGATTGGGTGTCACAAAAAAAATCTTATTTAGTGTGGATGCTACTCTTACATGGCATGAAAAATAGGAGAAATATATCAAATGCAGTGCCAAGTCACATATTCAGTAGCTTTTCCGGTTGATTTTATTTTGTAATAGACATGCTAACATAAAAGACTTTATAGTTCTAAAATAAAGATAAATGACTTTACTCCACAATTTAACTAACTTGAGTGACTTTTTAGGGAATTGACTCTTATTAGATTTTGTGGCGAGTTAATACTAGGTTCATTATTAAATAATTGTAGACATTTAGTAAATTTCGCATAATATATAAACAAAATCTGATCAAAAGTTCTCTGCCACTTAACGGGCAAACTGGATCTTTCCACTAAAACCATTCAAGACCCGAGCTGCGGGTACGATCTGATCTTGTAAGCTGAGTTGCTCCACGACCCTCGATCGGATGATATTTGCTGAGCTACTTGGATTCAGAGGCGGATCCACGATTTAAACTCTATGGGTTCAACTTTTAAGATTTTTAATATTAAACTCATTATATTCTTAAAGTTATGGGTTCAAATCTATTATTTTTACAATTTTAATAAATTTTTACATATAAATTTCTACTCCGCATCGAAAGTTATGGGTTCAATTGAACCCATAACTAACACACTACATCTGCCTCTGCTTGAATCCACTAAAACACGCTTAACTTGAACTTTATGTAATAAGATAGAGATTACCAGAGCGTCGTTGTGAGGCTGAGAAATTCCTTCTACCTCCTCGTCGTTGAATGATGCGGTGCCTTCTGGCACATAGTCTCGGGTCCGTTTCTCCCAAGTAATTGATACCTTAGTACGTTTGAACACGGGCCCTTGTAAAATATTGACCCCTCCGACGATCATATGAATTACATGATGCGGCTCCTCCTGCTCATTTTTCTTGTTGGCGTCCCTTTCCCTCAAATGATTCTTGGCTCGATCACTTAGGAATTCTCGAAGGTGGCCCTCATTGAATAAACGGGCTACCTCCTCTCTCAATTGCCTGCAATCCTCGATCCTGTGACTATGCATGCCATGATATTTACACATCATATTGGGGTTCCTTTGGGAAGAATCGGTCTGTATGGGCCTAGGCCATCTGGTGTCTTTGATTCTTCCAATTGCTAATACAATGTCTGATACATCGACACTAAAATTATACTCCGACAATCGAGGTGCCTCTATGGGGTTGGCGTACTTATCAAAACCATTTTTTCTTATGAGTCCCCGAAAATTCTGTCCTCGATCGCTTCTCTGATCGTTCAGGGCGGAATTGTGTCCTGAACCACTGTTCCTGCGATCTGAGGTGTACGGTTGATATCGGTCTTTGTTCGATCTTGGCTCTCTATCGATGTCCCTCTGATTTTTGGCGGCTGACCTGTTTGGGTGCACTGAACCGGAAGGAGCTCCTAATTGGTCATCCTCGACCCTGATCTTCGATTGGTACTGATTGTGTACATCTACTCAAGTTATAACCGGATATTCGATCAGATTTTTCTTCAGCTGATGTGATTCTATCGAACTTCGTTCATTCAATCCCTGAGTGAAAGCTTGAACGGCCCAATCATCCGTGGCCGGTGGCAACTCCATGCGTTCCATTTGAAATCGGGATACAAACTCCCTCAACATTTCATTAACCATCTGTCTTACTTTGAAAAGGTCCGATTTTCTTGTCGCAACCTTTATGGATCTGGCATATGCCTTTACGAAAGAGTATGCCAATATGGCAAACGAGTCGATGGAATTTCGTGGTAGATTGTGGTACCAAATCATTGCTCCCTTCGATAGGGTTTCCCCTAACTCCTTCAATAAAACAGATTCGATCTAGTCATCTTCCAAATCTTTAACCTTGGTGGTGCATGTGTAGGAGGTTACATACTCGTTGGGATCGGTGGTCCCGTTGTATTTAGGTATGTCCGGCATACGAAACTTCTATGAAATTGGTTTCGGAGCCGCACTCGAAGGGAACTGCTTTTGTACAAATTTCTTTGAATCCATCCCTTTCAAGATTGGCGGTGCCTCCGGTATCTAATCAATTCGGGAGTTGTATGTTTCCACTTTTTTGTCATTAGATTCGATTTTCTTCTCTCCTGACTCAATTCTCTTGGTGAGCTCCTTAAGCATTTTTATTATTGCAGGATTAGTCCCCGATTCGTTACCATTCGACCTCTCTGGCAATGGCTCGGTACAGTGTTTTCTGGCTCGACCCCACTCGGAGTTCTATGTTGATTTTGTAGATGAGCAATAGCGGCCTGCTGAGCTTGTAGCATCTCGAATATCACCTCGAGACTAACTCCTCCATCTCCTCTGCCCTGTGTACCTTGCCTACAAGATTGGCCTTCTCCGCGTACACTCCCTTCAGGGTCCGCGCCTAGATCCGCATTTAAAGCAACGTGCGAACTAATATCGACTGGATTGGCAACCGGTGCTCCCCCGAGATTAGCCTGTGCCACCTCGGCTCCTGGAGCAATTGCATTACGTTTACCCCCGTGAAACCCGAGACAATCGTCATCATGGGTGGGTGCGTTTTGTGACTTTGAGATGTTTTAACATGAGAGCAAAGATACTTGACAAGAACAAGCATAAAATAATGTGTGTCAGAATCAGCACCGAACAATCACTATTATCCTTAGCCCCACGGTGGGCGCCAAACTGTTTACCCTCATATTCGGATAATAATTAAACATATATTGTGATTTTAAGGGTATGTGATTTCATCCAATACCAATTGATAAGCAAGAAAATAAATGAATAAATTAGAGAATAAAATAAATCAAACCAGTATGCTAGCCAGGTCTCGACCTCGACTTGCGGTAGTCTCGAGGTGGGATAGTAAGGATAGTAAATAATAAAGCAACTCTGATGAATAGTAAGTGAAATAGCAGGAAAGTAATGAGTGTGTATATTCTTATTAGTCAACAATGATCATTGCAAATAAATAGGATCTCTCTTTATATAATAAAGTTGTCCTAAATAAGGTACACTTCTAATTATAGCAGGAAACTATATTAATATCTGATTAACCACCGTGGATTGATCCGTTCCGAGATTCACGCCACGATCCTCGACCAATCGCGGATATTTTGCCTTTTCCGTTATTAAACTATACCGATTCATTTGGAGTCGGCCTCTTTCTGGCTACGATTGACGTCGTCCTCGGTCCGAAAAGAGGCTTCGATTCCAGACCCGATGTCTTAGCTCCTTGAAACGACATTCCCATATCGAGCAAAGGATGAAATGGGGTAGCTTCGATTTCTACCTTATACAGATAGTCCCCTCGTTTCTTAGAGTAAAATGATAAGAAACGACTTTAGCCTCGATTTTCTAAAGACCCCGATAATGATGTCATCCCCGTGACGTAAGCAGTTCAGGCGACCGAAACGTCCCGTCAGTACAGTTCCCCAAGCCATTAATGCTTGCTAGTGGACGAATTTTCATATTCTGGAGTTATAATTTGACAAAAAATAGACAAATAAGACTAAAACTCGCTAAAATTACATGTTTAGATACTCGAGCAAAAACTTACTTAATAAACACTAGAAAGTTTTTTGTTTTTGTTTTGGCAGAATACTATAAACTTTTTAAATAGAAGCAAGAACTTATAAAATTTAAAAATTCAGCAAGAACTCATAAGGGAAAAAGAGTTAGCAACAATTGAAGAAAAGGAAAGAAAAGAAGAAACAAGGATAAGAAAGAAAAGAAGAAGCCAAAAATGAAAAAGGAAAGAAGAAAAAAAGGAGAATGAAGGAACAGAATAGTATTAAAAAAAGGCAACTCCTTGGGCTCGATCCCACGCCCTAAAGGCAGAAAAATAAAGCCTGGACCAGTGGCACCAAACAGACTTTTCTTACTGAGGGTGCCGCTTAGCGTACTTATATTGTTTTCTATATATACTTACATACACATATAGTGATCAGCCGAGGTGCGCGGGTGGCGTACCACCCCTTTCCTCCTTAGTAGATCCGCCCCTGCTGATTTGGGCGATCAAAGTCATCCAAACAGGAGAAACGTCTCAATTTCATGCTTTAGTTTATTCTGACGTTTCTTAAACCGTCATCAATACGTAGTTTGTGATATTCCTAGTGTATGTTTCTTCAAGTATTGCTTAGTTTTTCTGTATATAAATGTTTACTAGGTGTGATGATTCTTGTCCACCTAATCTGTAAAGTTCAATGATAAATTCGAAAACATGAAAAATAAAAAAATATCCTAATTTTCGCTATATATTATTGGGAAAGAAGTGTTCCCTATATGTACCATATAGTAGTAACTTTGTGTTACTATTACATCTGAAAAGGGGTGCTAGTAGAAAAAAAATAATATCGCTAGAGATAGTTTAATCACATTCTACATAGACCACTGAATACACTATTTGTATTAGGAGTGGGTATGGATCAGTTCAGTTACGTTTTGATTGTTATCATAAATTTATAAATAGCTAAACCTATAAATGAGCTAATAAGATATAAATATCAAATGGGGAATCGATTAATTAATTAGTTATCGATCATTAATAGTTAAGTTCTTGGTTTACCCGATAAAAGGAGTAATGCCTTAAATGATCAAGAAGAATCAATGAGTTTTTGTTCAGGAGCTTCATGAGTTCAGCAAATGGAATAGTAAGTTATGCCTTGACCGATTGGACGCGTTAGCAGTTCGTCCATAGACTGTATTTTGTAACATGATAGCAGGCTTCTGAAAATAAAAATAATATGAATACTTAGAAGGCAACAGAGTTGGCTAAAGTGCATCTCCATATGTCATAATGCTGCTAAAATAGTTAACAAAACCTCTTTATTAAATTAATAATTAACTATACCACAAGCACAATTTTCTTAGGCAAAAAAATACAGTGGCTTGAGTAATTTACATAAAAAATAAAAGACAATAAACTACAAGCATCCTATTGTAGCAAACAAAATAAAACCAGAAAATAACAACCTTCTATATCCAACGAGAATCTTTGAACTTTTGTTATCTTATTTAAGATAGAAAATATAATACTATCCAATATGTATCTTTAGAGTCTTGCGAGCAGCTAGATGACACTTCTCAGTCGTGAGAAATTAAGAATGAAGGTCTCTATGCCCTAAGGTGCCTTTGTATATCTAATTGGTAAAATTATAATTAATTTTAATAAAGTTTATTGGGTTATTGGTTAAACCATTAATAGAATTGGGTTAACCAAGTCCCGAACTAATAATTCAATAATCAAATAAAACTAAACCATTGTGGAAGCATTTACCTAATAATCTGATACAAATGATCTAGTAATATTTTTCGGTTCGAGCTATTAGTTTTACCTAAAATATACCCAGTCCTAATTTGTACGTAGGTGCGGCACCATAATAATTCAAAGTGTTAAGAAGCAACTCAATAGACCAAAATATTAGAGGGAAGTTGTTTCAAAGTATCTTTTTTGGTGGAAAATAAATCTTTATTCAATCATCCCAAACCAACATACAGATTTCACATCATTCTTTCCTCTATCCTTTCTGCCATTTCTATACCTCAGCTATATTCCAATCTATCTATATGTTCCTATACATTTCACATCTATCTATCTATATAGTTTCTCGATCCAGCTTATCTCTTTCTTGATCTTCTTCTGTACAGCTTCCAAACATCTATATTTGCATGCATACTGTATTTGCTCCAGTACAACTTGTGGTCTTGGCACTTTTTTCATCCAAACTACTTCATTTCTGGCTTTCCATATGTGATAGATGACTGCTGCCAACACTGCCTGTGTGAATGATCTTCCTATTTTCCCTTTTGCTATTCTTGTCATCCTTCTCCATATCCCTGTCACCTCTGTGTTCTTAATGTTCATCCCAAGACATTTGAGCACTTCAACTAAGCACATCTTAAAGAATGTGCATTCAAAGAATAGGTGGTCAATTGATTCTGTTTTTCCTTTTAAGTATATGTTGTGCCAAAGTCCCACATCGGTGAAGTACCAATTTTGGTTGGTACTTCACCCTATAAAAGAAGGCTTGATGTTTAGGATTTAAACACACCTCTCGTTTGCCTTCTCATCTTTTTAAGCATTTGTATCTTCTCTCTTTAGTATTATTTCACTTGTATTTTATGAGTGGAATAAAAAATTTGTTATGTCCGAGGAAGTAGGCAAAATTAGCCGAACCTCGTAAATTCTAGTGTTCCTTTTATTGTTGTCTTATTGTCTTATTTATTATTTAGTGGCTGCCATAATTTTTGGTATAGTAGTTGTGACTCATTCACACTATATACATTTGGCTTCCGCAACAATTGGTATCAGAGCCAAGGTACTGTATAAGTATGCTCTGTGGTTGCGGCATAGTCTGATCTTCCATATCAGAAAAGATTTATCTTGGTAACTGAGTCAAGGTTCTATCTGAGTATGCTCTGTGGTTGCAGCTTAGCCTGATCTTCCATACCAGAAAGGAAATAATCTTGATTTGTGTCGTCAGCTATTAAATAATATTTGTGTCAAAATGGGAGACAATAAATAAGAAGAATCAACATCAAGTGTCAATAATACGTCATCGTTGGCATCTTCGCTTATGACAAGTGTTGTGTCAAATGCGAAATTTGCGGTAGAAATTTTTGACGGGTCAGGATATTTTGGGCTGTGGCAATGCGAGGTTCTAGATGTCCTTTTTCAACAAGGGCTAGATCTTGCCATTGAAGAAAAGAAACCATATGTTATTGGAGAAGAAGATTGGAAAATTATCAACCGTGTTGCTTGTGGTACCATTCGATCCTACCTTGCTAGAGAGCAGACATATCCATACACAAAAAAAAACTTCTGTAAGTAAATTATGGATAACACTAGAGGATAAATTTTTGAAGAAAAACCGTCAAAATAAATTGTACATGAAGAAAAGACTGTTTCGCTTCACCTATGTTCCTGGTACCACAATGAATGAACATGTCACCAGTTTCAATAAGTTGGTCACAGATTTGCAAAATATGGATAAAACTTTTGATGATGGTGACTTGGCTTTGATGTTGTTGGGGTCACTTCCTGATGAGTACGAGCATCTTGAAACTACTCTACTCCATGGAAATAACGAAATTTCTCTCAGTGAAGTTTGTTCGGTTTTGGACAGCTATGAACAAAGAAAGGGAGAAAAACATAAGGGCGGAGAAGGAGAAGCAATGGTTGTGAGGGGTTGTCCTTAAAATAAAATGAGGACAAAGAAGGGAAGATCCAAGTCAAGATCTAGACCTAGCAAAAATGAATGTGCTTTTTGTCGAGAAAAAGGGCACTGGAAGAAAGACTGTCTGAAGTTGAAGAATAAGGTCAAACATAACAATGGAAAGGCCATTATGGATTCAAATGTAGCTGATTGTAATGATTTAGACTTCTCATTAATTACAACAGAGTCATCAACATCATCAGACATATGGTTGATGGACTCGGCTTATAGCTATCATATGTGTCCCAACAGGGACTGGTTCGTGAATTTCAAGAAGGAGAATATGGAGTCATCCACACAGCAGACAACAACTCTCTTACCTCATATGGCATTGGTTCAATACGATTAAGGAACCATGATGAAATGATTAGAACATTAACAGATGTTCGATATGTACCGGGTTTAAAGAAGAATCTCATCTCTGTAGGAGCCCTATAATCAAAAGGGTTCAAAATCATTGCAGAAAATGGAGTGATGAGAATGTGCTCATGTGCACTAGTGGTAATGAAGGCCAATCGGAAGAATAATAACATGTACTACTATCGTGGTAGTACATTAATTAGGAAAACGACAATGACATCCAGTGACGACAAAGAGGCAGAAGCAGCCAGGCTATGGCACATGCACTTGGGACATGCTGGAGGAAAATCCTTGAAAACTCTATCAGATCAAGGATTGTTAAAAGGAGTAAAGACTTACAACTTGGAGTTTTGTGAGTATTGTGTCAAAGGGAAACAGACAAGGGTTAAATTTGGTACAATGATCCATAATACTAAAGGCATTTTGGATTATGTACACTCTGATGTTTGGGGTCCTTCCAAAACACCTTCATTGGGTGGGAAGCACAATTTTATGACCTTTGTTGATGATTTTTCCCGAAGTGTGTGGGTGCATACAATGAAGAGGAAAGATGAAGTGTTGGGAATTTTTCTCAAATGGAAAACGATGGTGGAGAGTCAAACAGGCAGAAGGATCAAGTGTATTCGCACAAACAATGGAGGTGAATGCAAAAAAGATCATTTCAATAAGGTTTGTGAAAATGATGACATCATCTGACACTTCACTGTCAGACATACATCACAACAGAATGGAGTGGCAGAATGTATGAACCGGACCTTGCTGGAGAAGGTACGGTGCATGTTGTCCAATGATGGCTTGGGCAAAGAATTTTGAGCTGAGACAATTACATATGCATGCCACCTCATTAATCATCTACCATCTGCTACTATTGATGGCAAAACACCATTTGAAAAATGGTATGGAAAACCTGTTGTAGATTATGACTCTTTGCACGTATTTGGCTCAACTGCATATTATCATGTGACAGAGTCAAAATTGGATCCAAGAGCAAAGAAGACTATTTTTATGGGGATTACTTCTAGAGTCAAAGGATATCTCTTATGGTGTCCTATGACAAAGAAAGTAATATTCAGCAGAGATGTTACCTTTGATGAATCTGCTATGGTAAATAAGGTAATAGAAGATACCAAACAAAATGAGGGTGCTTCTAAGTAGGTGGAGTTTGAGGGAAAATTTATTTTTCCTACACAAGAAGTAGAGGAGGAAACAAATGAAGATTATCCTCTGAAAGAAGAGCCAGTAGAGAGGGAGATTCTAACTCAGGAACCTCAACAACAACTTGAATCAATAGCAACTAGCAGGCCAAAAAGGATAATAACAAAACCTGTTCATCTCATAGAGACGGTTGCTTGTGCCACCTCAATTGTAGTTGATGATGTTCCTACCACTTATAAAGACGCAGTCCAAAGTTCAGAAGAAGATAAGTGGAGGATTGCCATGAATGATGAAATACAATCCCTTCATCATAATCATACATGGATATTGGCCAATCTCCCGAAGGGAAAGAAAGCAATTGTGTGCAAATGGGTATTCGCAAAGAACTAATGTGAAATCTAAAGAACTAATTCGCAAAGGACATTATACGTAATGTGAAATCTAAAGAACTAATTTTAGACATCACGTAAGTTTTTTTTTATTTTTTTATTTTTATACTTTGATTAATAAAGATCCTTGCGTTAGTATACGAAAATATGAATTAAGAGAACTAATTATACAGAACTCAATCACTCCTATTTGTCATAAAGATTGATTTGGGTCCAGGTGGAACATAATTGACAATTGAGGATTGATAATATCCTCCATCCTTAAAAGGAAAATAAATACCTCCCTTTAATTATACAACCAATCTGTATCTTTTCGTGAAAGGCATTTGGGACCTTTTCTTGGTCCCGCAATAATTATATCCCAATTTCATGAAGCTTATTATGTTTTGATGTACCTCATATTAGTTTTGGTGAGCAACTAACTGCAGTTAAAACGTATCTTTATGAACAATTTCGTAATAATTATTTACTTCTTGGATTATACCTAAATAAAAAAAAAACATTTCTCTGAATTTCACGTGCCAATCAAACTAATCTAATGAACTTGTGTTTTAAAGTAAGTTCAGTGATCAAGATGTAATAATTTGAATATATTGCAAAGGTTTGAACCAATTGGTTTGCTTTCATTCACTCATGAAAAAATATTTTCATGAACTCGCAGCATTCATCCTTATTTGAGTTAGGCATCCATCTATTTTTGCTATTTTATGAATAATTTGGATTTAGTAAATATTAATAGGCTTTTACAAATATTTATAGCCATCATAATAACAACAACAATAATCCAGTAAAATTTCACAAGTGGAATCTGATAGACTCAAAAAGATGAAAAAGATAATATATCAGTACCATTAACAGAAAACATAGAAATAATAACAATATCATAAGTACCAAAAATTTATAGCCATTATGCAATGACAAATATTAAAAAAGTATTCAAATGTTAATAAACTCCCCAATATAAACATTCTCATTAAAGGTGGTTTCTTAACAAGTTACTTATAATAATGCAAAGCACCCAACCATGCATAGAGAAACATAATTGTAGACAAAAAGGAATTATCACAAATGGGAGACATGAGAATACATAAGTATATATGTGAAATGATGATTTAGTACCTTTTGATAATGATGCATCGAGAATGGTTTGTTTGGTTCAGTTTCAATCATGTTAAGTGAAAGGAAAATGTAACGTCATTTTCTTCCAAAGTGGTTCTGTCAAAAAGAAAATAAAGTCTCTCAAAAGGGTTCATCTACTTTCACTTTTTTCTAACTATTTATTGGAGATGACAAAAGGGTGTTTTTTGTTGGGGACCATAGGGCCACGAGAAAGAGCTGTTTCTTGATTATATATATACATAGATATGTTTTCTGTAGAATGCAAGAAAATTATTCTTAAATGTTTTGGTTTTAGTTATGTACATATATATTGTATGTGTTTTGCTTTGTGTAAAAGCTTTTGAAAGACGGTTGGATTGTACTTTTAGATTTTTTAGTTTTTCTTCTTTCCTTTATTGGGTCTTGAATAGCAGATATGAGATCAAATTTATCTAAATAAATAGTCTTGTATGACTAATTATTATTGGAATAGAAGAAAGTGATACTATAAAACTTTACTACTAGTATGTTTTATTTATTGATCTACTGAAAATTCTACTACAGATTTGTAGAACCATATCTTATATTTTTGGGTCCACAAAATTATGAGATAAAAAAAAAAATCTTACATAACAAGTGTCAGTTGTATGAAGTACAAATAAAATTATTACAAAAAAGTTTTATGGTGTGCCTCACACAACTGGCAATAGTTGTGTGAGGCCTATTTTTATCTTATAAATTTGTAGACCCATATCTTATATTTTTGGGTCCACAAAATTGTGAGACAAAAGGTCTCATACAACTAGTGTCAATTGTGTGAAGCACAAAATAAAATATTTCATATAACTTATGTTAGGAAAAACACAAGGTTCAAGTTCTTCAACCAGTAACGGAGCTAAAATATCAATTAAGAGGTGTCAAAATTTAAAGAAGTAAACCACAAAGAAGTTAAAAGGGAATTCAATACATACATACATCAAGAAAATTATTTTTACTTATTTAAACAATGTATTTTCCGAAAAGGGGGTGTTAGTTAACACCTTTTGGAGCTATGTCGCTCCACCACTGGGTTCAACGGTCAAGTCATAGACATTGTAATTACGAGAAAATGAAACATTTTCTGCTACTAGACTTCACATATGCAGAAAGAACTTGATGCGCTAATTTCTCATAAAATTACACTAAGAAATATGTGATTCTCTTGGTGGTGTGAGCCTTAGAGGTGAAAGTTGGATTCTCTTTATATAGGAATAATGCTTATAGTCCAACATGTTCAAATGATACAATTAGAGAGTTTTGATCGTTAAAAATTTTTGTTTGCATGAATTTCAAAAATTTATTTATATAAATCTTTGAAATAATATATAAAAGCACTTTACCATGCTAGTTACATGCAAGTTTACCTCATTAAATAAAGCTTTTAGAGGAGAAAAATGGAAATAAAGGTTAGATGATATGAGTTCGACTGAAAACTATACCTATAGAGCTCTTAGAACCTTTGCTTGTTTGAAGCCAAAAAAATATATAATAATAATAAAATAAAATAAAAAGCTGGTCAAGGGGGGAAAAGGTGTGGGAATTCTTGATATATTTGTCCCTTTTTAAATTTTGGCATTTTGCTGGTTAAGGCATGTAGATACGAAAATAATGTGTTCATCATTGTTTTCTTTTGTTATGTGTAGTAGTTCATGGTCTTAAATGTTAAAATGATAAAAGTTTTGATTTGACTATCGTCCACTCCTTATTGTAAAAAGTTTATTGAAGGATTGATTGGCTACCCACCGTTAATTACAAAGAATATGCCTTCTTCTTTACTTAAAACCTGGAACTACTACAGTATTTCCATCCCCCAGAACTTGATATAAGGATTTAACGAGAACTTAGAGGTAAATAAAGAAGAAGAAAAAAGGAATTTCCAAGAGGTAAATAAAGAAGAAGAAAAAAAAAGAAAGGAAGTTACAATAAAGTACATGTACTAATTGTCACGACCTAAAATCTCTCACCTCAAGCTGTGATGGCGCCTAGCAGTACTTACTAAACAAGCCAATTCGCAATCAACAGAATAAAGTCCAGTTCCCTTTAATTATCAGAGTTATATCACAATAAAAACATGAATAATCTCAAAGCAATGAGAAAATTGATACAAGTATAACATGGTCTAAACGCGATCGAAACAGTATAACCCCTAAGAACTAGGTGACACAAGTACATGAGTAACTATTGAATAAGTACATGTTTAAATACATAAACACAATTGTTTGTGGGAAAGAAAATAAACATAAATAAATGAGGACGTGGACTACATGTGTTGTGGATCGAAATAGTATGATAGCTCACCACGAAGTCTCCAATAACATACTCCCACTCTACTCAAAGGGTACCACAATACTAGCCTTAGAACTTGCACAAAAATATACAAAAACGTAGTATAAGTATACCACAGTCGGTACCCAATAAATATCAAATCTAACATCAAATAAGTAGTGGCGAGGCTACATGCATTTGAATACTTACAACACAGAAATAATAACAAGCAGCTGAGACAGTAAATATCCTCATGATCAATAGATATTAAGATATAAAATAATCGAAAGACATAAAACATGCTTTCTCAATTCAACAAATAATCATAACGCTGCTCAAATATTGCAAGTAAGTTGGCAGGCTTCAAACAATGGAGTCGAGACTCCCAACTAGCGCGCGCACGGACACACACACACACACACACACACACATATATATATATATATATATATATATATATATATATATGGTGGGGGGATGCAACAGTTAGTATTTAAATGAATGCCACTAAATGAATCAAGAATATGATGCATGCTCAAACCGTTACAAGTTCCATCTATCACGATACATGATCCATGTATCCCAATACAAAATCTATGTATCACATCAACCTGATACAAATCCATGTAACGTCCCGGTAAAAAATCCATGTACCGACCATGCTTACAGAATACAAAGTCACATGGGTTATAGGAAGGACGAGACTAAGTCCAAGCGCACAGAGGGACATAATCAATCCCTCATAAATCAATAACCGATCATCATATCCAATGTGCCATATAGGAGTGGCAAACATGCGGGTGGAGTTAAAAATGGGTAATAAAATGGATAAATTATCCGGCCCGACCCATATTTAATATGGATAAAAAATATGTTAACCGGTGGATAATACTAGTAACCGTATTATCCATGACTTTTTTCATATATCACTTTTGGGTGAATTCTTAGTCTCCCTAACTTGAGGAACCCCCAATTTGAAGGTTTACAAATGTAAAAGTTAGACACATTAGTTATCCATTGGTTACCCATTGGTTATTCATTTTCTAAATGGATAATATGGTTCCTATCTATATTTGATCCGTTTTAAAAAAAGTTCATTATGCAACCCATTTTTAGTGGATAATATGGGTGGTTAACTTCTTTCTTTTAACCATTTTGCCACCCCTAGTACCATAGTTGTATCTCATCAGCACACTCTCCCTTCGTGCCAAAATTCTCAGTACAAAACACATATCCATCCCGGGCATGATATAACCTTGGCAAATGCATATAAGCTCGCCACCATGCATATATACCACCCCCAATAACTTAAGCACATAGAAATCAAGTCAAATCCTAGGGGCTTCCTTCATTATAAGGTTAGCTAAGAGACGTACCTCTTTCTAGGCTAGCTTCAACCACAAATCACATCAAAACCATGCTCTAGCCCTCTAATCACGCTAACCCAAGCCAAACATCATCCAAGGAAGACAAACAATGCTATAGGAAGCAATACCAACCCATAAAATTTTGATCTTTGAATAATTCCCCAAAAGTCACACCGGGCCCGCGTGCTCGAAATCCGAATCCAATATCAAAATCCTATGATCTATAACCTGCCGAGTCCAAATATATTATTCTATTCTAAATCCGGGTCCAAAATAATTGTCAAAACCTCAAAATACTCTCTCTTAAAGTGTAATAAAAAAATCCCAAATTTACTTCTTTAGATTTATAAATTAAATGCCAAAATCAACGATAGAATCATGAATAATAATCAAATCTAAGTAAAAAACAATTACCCAATCCAAGTGGGTGAAAATCGCCTCAAACATCATCTTAATCCGAGCTCCCAATCTCAAAATATAATAAAATAAGCTCAAAGTCCGGAAATGACAACTTATAATACACTGTCCAGATGTATCCTTTGCGATTGCGGAATAGCTTTCACGATCTCAAAGCAAAAGGAAACACTACCCAGGAAAATGCACAGCACGATCGCGTCTGAGCCCCGTGATCGTGAAAGCCAAAGAATCACAGAATGTCACGACCCAAACCGATGGGCCACGACGGTCAACCGGTGCCTTACTCAATCGAGTACCAACGTAATGTATCTTTCTTATTACATCAACATGGGTAAATGGGCCAAAGGACCGTATGAGGTAACAATAATAAAACATGAGGGAACACTCGGCATAAAATGACCCAACCTGATATACTGGCTTATACATATGATGTACGGGCCTATAAGGCCAAAATAATCACATGTACGCTGAACATAGGCCGACAATGCCATACAATCTTTCATATACATGACATATGTCTACAAGCCTCTAAGAGTACATAAATATCATAAGACTGGGATAGGGCCCCGATATACCAATCAATACATGTCTAAATCATACTAACCAAATAAACAACTCCGAAGCAAAATGGAGCGCCCCAACATCTTCCGCTGAGCTGATAGCCTATTTGGAAGACTCTTAACCTGTCTATCGGGACTTGTGGGTATAAAACGCAGCGTCCCCAGGCAAAAGGGACATCAATACAAATAATGTACTGAGTATGTAAGGAATGAAAATCAATAAACAATTGACATGAGAGAAACATGGAGTAAAAGACTCAACATGTATATCGGAATATCTCTGTGAATCATTTAATACTATAACATCATGTATATGCGTATAAATGTCATACCATGCATGGTTATATGCGTCCATAAAATCATGAAGCCTCTAAGGGCATCCCATCACATCATATCGGTCACTGTGAGCAAAATTATCAACGTATACCAGTTGATCAGGTGGTGGTGCGTATATAATACCGTAACCTTTTCCCATATACCATATACATATAATATAAATATATACGTGTATATAATGCCATCTGGTCATGGGTCAATGTACATGTATAAATGAATACAATGCATGAGAAGTAAGTCAATAAAATCTTTCGGAATGTCATAAGACCATTATGCCTTTGAGTAATATCATGAAGTAAACTTTTTTTTCAACTTACATATTTTCTGAGACCCATGAACAGATAATAGAATAATAGGACATATGGGGAATCAAGAACATAGGCATCTCTAGTATTTCTATGAATAAAGTGATTTATGAAAGTTGTGCGTTTGCTCGTTTTGTTGTATCGTGTGGATCATGCCAAAAGGAAAGAAGGGATAGACTTAACATACCTGAGCCGATTCTCTTGACAATACCTCTAACACACGTCAATTGCGACTACACGTAACGGTGGATTGAAGTAGGGAAAAATCCGTATGATATTCTTGAGAAAGATTGCACCGTACTCCTTTAGAAATGCAAAATCCCGTTGCTAATTTTCTAAGAAGTCTCATGTAACTTTTCATTGCTGAATCTCGGATAAATTCTTTTGCTAAAGGCTCATTACTTGGAGATTGAATATAAGCATCTCCATCTATATATTAAAGAAGCCTTTTTGTTAATTTTGATCATAATCTCATGTAACTTTTCATTGCTGAAGTTCATCCGTCACCTTAGAAGATGTAATATCTTCTTTTTGTGTATTCATGAAGTCTTTTGTATTAGTGGGTGTGGGCCCCACACTTTTGATGACTTAGGCCACAAGTCCTCTAATTGTGCCACCAAATTACATGACTTAAAAGTCATTAATTTGGGCTTTAACTAGCTGCCACGTTGAGGCCCATCAATTCTTATCCAAATGTGCTTAATTACATAGCTAATCTCCCACTAAAAATTCATAATTACTCAGTTATCCACATAATTAAGAATTATCTCAAACTACTTGAAATACTAGTCACTTTTAACATACATTATACACTTCACAAACATGGTCATGTAGTACCTTGTGTGGCACTAGTCCATAAATACAGGGTATTATAGATTGGATCGTATTTTATCCTCAAATTGTTAAACTTCGACGAAACTCATTTTTTTGATTCTCTTACCCTATCACCTTCACGAATTAACTTATCACTTGTTTGAAATGGCATAATACTTATAACCTCAAAATAATCTTATTTCCAATCTTACATCGATTAACTTATGACGAAACTTTAACGTACGAAAATGTGAGATGTAATATCTCATTCCCGAGCTTTCGTAAACTTGCCTATGGCGTATTTCATGTACGAAAACATGGGGTGTAACATTATTCTCCCCTTTGGAACGTTCGTCCTCAAATATTGATTGGTGCACTTATCATTTTCATAACATATGTCTTCTGAATACTTTAGTACTTTCCTTTCCATCTAGGCAACTGTTCGGTGAATAACTCCAAAGGCCAGGGCATTCCCCCCTTTAGGCCTCTTTCTTACACCACGACATGTGGTCTGAATCATTCTAATCTTGTAGCTATTGCTACCTTTTATGATGCAGCATGTACGACTCTGACTTTGTAAGTGTGTCTATGTGACTTTTCTCTCCTTTTTCCTCCATCTTTTAGCCAATATATAGCCCTCACTTTGTAAACATATACAGAGCTTGATAAGATGTCCCTTTGGACATCTATAGGTATACTGAAGTTCTTCGCTCGGTACTTTATTGAATTTACGATTATTACTATACCATAACTCTTATTTCATAGATTCGGTTATCCATCTGTATGACTTTAGTGCATCTAGGTAGGTCATACTATACCATAACTCTTGCTTTGATTTGTCGTTAATGGGGTTTGCTACCAAACTCCAGGTTACTCTCGTTGCTTATCCTAGATGTATAAATCTAAGTCCTTTAATGCTTCCTCATTACTGTTCATCTTAAGAATGACGACCTAATCTCATCTCATACGTTGTAAGTTTTATCCATCCATTGTTAATTCACCTAAATATTGATCTATAATCTACCACTGATAACTTGAAACCTATTATGTAATATATTATCACTAGGGCTCACGTTGTATTGAGGAACATTTGAAATGATTTTCCTGCTCTACTTAGGGGCGATACTATACTTCAATAACCGTATTTCATGGCATCCTTACGTGATTCATCTTATGAGGGTATTTTAATCCTATACAATTCATCAAATCATTACTCCATCGAAGGCCCAAACGTCATCCTTTATTTATTGCAACACCCTCATTCCAATACTAGGGCAACATTCCATCTCTCATAAATGCTATTAGTCATAGACTCCTTGGAGTTCGTTCAAGCTATGCTGAGCTTCTATAACTTAGAGAAACCATAAGCTCTTCCTATTTTCATGGGCTTAATTTCGAGGACTTATCCATTCTCGTCTCCTTCTCACTCTCCTTTTCTTATCCTTACTTCTGTCTTCCTAAAACCTTGTCGCTCTACCATACTTTAGCTTGCGACCTACACATATCCATTTTTACTACTCGCAACCTTCCTTCAACTTGCTTGCACCATAGATTTCCTTGTGTTATTCTGGAACATCAAGTGAGATATCACATCGTCTCTAACTCTTCTTTTACTCTCTTAACTCGACCTCTCGGTACCTAAAAACCATAGTCTGGAAGATATGCCACTAATGACGCTGCTATCATTCCTGGATATTGAATCTTAGCGCTTCTAGCCTTCTATCTGAAGTATGGATTATTCAGAATTTTTTGCACCTGAGTATCTTGTATGTTGTTCACCTTTACCTTACTTACCTTAAAATATCACTTCAACTCTTCTACTCCTTTCATAACTTCCCTTCCACATAGGTATAATTCACCTCCAAAACTTGAAGCTTTATTATAATACTTGCACCTCTGGTGCATACACAATCAAGTGAGAGCTTCATACTGACTTCTTATGAGGCAGGTACTCTTCTAACTGGCTTTATTGTAGAGCCGTTGTAGAATATGGTTGTTGTACTATCTCTCTTGTACCTCTGATATTAAGAGTGATTATGCAATGTTCTCAATCACGATTTCTATAATTTTTTGGGTCCAATAATCAGACTGCTGATTTACTTAGTTGATGTAAATCTTTAGTTCCCTCTTACTTCTAATCAGCCTTTATGTAGGCTTAAGCTATCTTCTTTTATCCCCTCATAGGCACTATGGAATATCTATGATACAATCTTCTAACAGTTCAATCCTTTGTGTATAACCTAGGCTCAATTCTTTTTTTTTAACTTATACCAGAATCTTCTACGGCTGTATGATTGTCAACATATTTGCTGCATAGAAAATACTTCGAAATCTTAAGTGCTTCATAACGTAACTAACTCTAGATCATTAATCGAATAATTCTTTTCGTTCCTTCTCGGCTTTCTTTAAATGTAATCTATTACTTTTCTTGGTCTTTCTGCCCTTTGTTGCATGCATGCTTATCTTATCTTAGTGCCCACACATATTGGAATTCCATACAACCCATATGATTTTGAATAACACCCTTTGATTCTTTTCTTCTTCCTAATTATTAGCCATGATAGGTGCCACTTTCTTGTGGAATGTATACAATGTGGTTGTGAGACTGTTATGATAAGACCATTTCTTTTTTAGGTCACTATGCTTAGGTTGAAGCCTTCTTCCTTATTTCCTCAGCTAATCTTTCATGGTAGTACTTAGGGAGGATCCTCTGACTCTTGTAAAGTTGCGAGCTTGTTATATTGTATACCCGAAAAAGTTTTCGATGTTCTTACTTGCCTATAAATATCTGTAGTTACATACCTCTGTGCACCTGTGCTCGTGCGGTTGCTTCTTAACTGAAGTTTTAACTATCTTCCCAGTGGAATTCTCTTTAATTTCTGTAATACTCATACGATACCTTTAACTACCCCAACTCCTATCTGAATAATTCTCAAGGGTTCCGATGTCATATCTGAAAAACTGAACTCCCCATGTTGGGGTTCACTATTTTTATTTTGCATGATCTGTTGATTTATCTGTAACCTCTTATCTATCCATAACTAGACTCTTCCTGAATCAACTACTAACTACTCGTTGGTCTATTCTCATATCAATACTCTGCGTAAACTTTCTTGGGTTATTTCTTTTGTCTTAACTTACATCTTGCATTGCTCTTTATTTATCAATAACATCCCGGGCCGGAACCCTTACTTCCTCTCCTTGGCGTCGTGCTTTCTTAATGTTCTGGAATCGTAGCATATACGTAGGAGCTGAATAAGTGTAATGTCATTACTTTTTTGTTTTTACTGCATTCTTCCTTTACCATTCCATGATTACTAGAACTACTTAATTCTAATTTCATGCCACATCACTCCATATTCCCCCCTTTAGGGAAGCACTAAGATTTAGAGCTATGACGATCTACCTATAGATGTTTTACCTCTTTTTCTTTGTCGTCTTTTCACATCATTGATGATCCTTACTTTCCTTGCGGTAATCCTTCTGTACCAAGGATAACAAAATTGCTTACTCACGAGGGAGACACCTAGTGTAACTGGCACACACAGTCCCTTATGCTTAACTTTGCTCACATTTCTTGCTTTAGGAGATCGTCTTCCTGAATGACCTTTATAGGATATTCTTTTGTCGTTCATTCTATTATTACCGGAACACAATATCTGAAATTCTCATGATGCCGACTATTATCAAATCACTCAGTCTTTAATTCATGTTTAGTTTATCTTGTTCACTAGCCCATACTGATTTCCATTACTCAGGGGGTCTAACTTTTCCTTCTGGTAATCAGGTTAGAGTCACGAACTTATTTCTCGAATTAGGATATGACTTTATCGCCTATACTCATTTATTGTCTCAAGGCCTGTTACCTCTCGTCTTTTCCTTCACTTGACTATGAACTTTGTAATACTGCCATTTTTTTATCTATCGTTGTCATCCATGTATCACATCTTACTCATGATGCTTTATTATCTCTATTCTTATCTCCCTGCTAATATTTCTGTCTATCACTTTATTATGAATACTTGAACAAGACATTTTTTTTCTTTTAGCGCCCCATGCTCCATCCATTGGCTCTTCGGGTTGCCTAACATTTTTTTTCTACAGGGGACGGGAGCCACACTAAGGTAATATTTATCCTTTCAAGGCTTTCAGTGCCTAACTTTGTAGTACTCATATCCAGTTGTACTATTTTAGAGTGCACTATCTCGGTGTCTCACAAGGAGATCTATTAGCACCTGTGTAATATTCTTTGGAAATGTCAAGTAACATAAACAATCCATTCACCATTTTGTGTTATTCTAACTCCAGTTGGATCCTAATATCCCGTCCTGTCTTAAACCATATTTTCTAGCTCTCATAGGGCATAACTAAGATCGATGTGGCTTATTGTACATACCTCTGACTCAACTCTTCCACGGCTATATCTCTTACCAACCGTCTTTCTAGTTGTAGGCATCTTCATATTATGAATAAGATAGAGTTTAGGAAATTGAGTTCTTATAACTGCGCTCTACCACACGATCTAGAGTAAAATAAAAGAGTGACAGTCCTAAATACCCTGTAGCCTCCTGCTTATAAGTGTGGTGCACAACACACCCATAAACAAGACTCTACTTGACACGACTTGTAGACTCCCTAGGACAGAACTACTGTGGTACCACTTTTTTCATGCCCCGAATCGGGGGGCGAGACCGGCACCCAGTACCTTACTCAACCGAGTACCAACGTTACGTATCTTTCTTATTACATCAACACGAGTAAATGGGCCAAAAGGGACGTATGGGGTAACAATAATAAAACATGAGGGAACACTCGGCATAAAACGACCCAACCGGATATACTAGCTTATACATATGATGTTAGGGCCTATAAGGCCAAAATAATCACTCGTACGCTGAACATAGGCTGACAAGGCCATACAATCTTTCATATACATAACATATGTCTACAAGCCTCTAAGAGTTCACAAATGTAATAAGGTCATGACAGGGCCCCAACATACCAATCAATACATGTCTAAATCATACTAAACAAATAAGTAACTCCGGAGCAAATGGAGCACCCCAACATCTTCCGCTGAGGTAATAGCCTACTTGAAGGACTCTTAACATGTCTATCAGGATCTGCCGGCATAAAATGCAGTGTCCTCAGGCAAAAAGGACATCAGTACAAATAATGTACCGAGTATGTAAGGAATAAAAATTAGTAAATAATAGACACGACAGAAACATGGAGTAAAAGACTCAACATGTATGTCTGAATATCTCAGTGAATCATTTAATATTATAACATCATGTATATGCGTATAAATGTCATGGGTATACGCATTCATAACATCATGAAGCCTCTGAGGGCATCCCATCCTATCATCTTGGCCACTGTGGGCAAAATCATCAACGTATACCAGCTGATCAGGTGGTGGTGCGTATATATCACCATAACCTTTTCCCATATCCCATATACATATTATATATATATATATATATATATATATATATATATATATATATATATATATATATATATATATATATATATACGCGTATATAACTCCATCCGGTCAAGGGTCAATGTACATGTATAAATGAATGCAATGCATGAGAAGTACACCAATAAAAACTTTCAGAATGTCATAAGACCATTATGCCTTTGAGTAATATCATGAATTAAACTTTTTTTTTTCAACTTACGTATTTTGTTAGACCCATGAATACATGATAGAATAATAGGACACGTGGGGAATCAAGAACATAAGCATCTCTAGTATTTTTATGAATAGAGTCATTTATGGAAGTTGTGCATTTGCTCGTTTCGTTGTATCGTATGGATCATGTCAAAAGAAATGAAGGGATAGACTTAGCATACATGAGCTCATTCTCTTGAAAATCCCTCTAACACACGTCAATTGCGATAACACATAACAGCGGATCGAAGTAGGGAAAAATCCGTGTGATATTCTTGAGAAAGATTGCACCGTACTCCTTTTAAAACGCAAAATCTTGTTGCTAATTTTATAAGAAGTCTCGTTGAATACCTTCGGATAAATTCTTTTGCTAAAGGCTCATTACTTGGACATTGGATATAAGCATCTCCATCTATATATTAAAGAAGTCATTTTGTTAATTTTGATCATAATCTCATGTAACTTATCTTTGTTGAAGTTCATCCATCACCTTAGAAGATGTAATATCATTATTTTGTGAATTAATGAAGTCTTTTGTATTAGTGGGTGTGGGCCCCACACTTTTGATGACTTTGGCCACAAGACTTCTAATTGTGCCACCAAATTACATGACTTAAGAGTCATTAATTTGGGCTTTAACTAGCTGCCACGTTGAGGCCCATCAATTCTTATCCAAGTGCTTAATTACATAGTTAATCTCCCACTAAAAATCTATAATTACCAAATTATTTACATAATTAAGAATTATCTCAACCTACATAAAATACTACTCACTTTTAATATACTTATACACTCACTAAAATGGTCCATAAATATGGGGTATTATAGATTGGAACGTATTTTTTCCCCAAATTGTCAAACTTCGATGGAACTCATTTTCTTCGATTCGCTTACCCTATTACTTTCACGAATTAACTTATCACTTGTTTGAAATGGCATAATACTTATAACCTCAAAATAATCTCATTTCTGAACTTACATCGATTAACTTACGACGAAACGTTAACGTACGAAAATGCGGGATGGAACATATTATTCCCGAGCTTTCATCAACTTGCTTATGGCGTACTTTCACATGCAAAAACATGAGGTGTAACACAGAAGTGCAAACGCGAGCCTTTCATGCGAACGCTGACGCCAACGGGTCAATCTGCTTACAGCAATATTTTCTGATCGCAAAGTAACGAGTGCAAATGCGATAGACAATGCGACCATCTTACTACGAACGCGTACCAACACCGCAAAAGCAATGCACAAATCGCCAGCTACCTGAAAGCCTTCCATGCAATCGCGTAGCTTCACTCCTGATCAGGAAACACATCACATACACCATAATCCAACATTGCAAGCACAACCAAAAAATGGTCCAAAACAACCTCGAATCACACACGAGCTGTAATCACCGGGCCGATCGTTTCATGAGTTACCGCTCCGTTTCCCCCATTTCTGCTTCTTATTATTTTGTTCATCTGTATTATATGTTATCGGGTTGGTTGGTTCGGGTTCGGAGATGTTTTGGTAAGGTTTGAGACACTTAGTCTCTTTTTGAGTAAGCTTAAGTTGGAAAAGTCAACCGGATGTTGACTTATGTGAATAAGGGCTCGATGTGAATTTCGATGGTTTGGATAGCTTCGAGAGATAATTTGGGACTTAGGAGCGTGATCAGAATGGGATTTGGAGGTCCGGAGTAGATTTAGGCTTGAATTGGCGAAAATGGAATTTTGGCATTTTCCGGTTGATAGGTGAGATTTTGATATAGGGGTTGGAATGGAATTCCAGGAGTTGCAGTAGGTCCGTTGTGTCATTTGGGATGTGTGTGCAAAATTTCAGGTCATTCGGACGCGATTTGATAGACTTTTTGATCAAAAGCAGAATTTGAAAGATTTTGGAACCTTAGGCTTGAATCCGATGTGATTTGGTTGATTCGATGTTGTTTGAGGTGTTTTGAAGATTTGTATAAGTTTGATATTGGTATATGACTAGTTAGTGCTTTTGGTTGAGGTCCCGGGGGCGTCGGGGTGATTTCGGATGGTTGACGGGAGAGTTTGGAGTTGAGTTTGGCAGCTGAAGTCTTATGGTTGCTGCCATAACTACATCTGCAGTTGGGAGGCCGCAGGTGCGACTCTCGTAGATGCGAAAGCAATCCGCAGAAGCAGCCAAGAGGTAAGTCAGGCGGAGCTGCAAAAGCGGACATATGGATGCACCTGCGATGGCGCAGGTGCGAGAGAATGACCGCAGGTGCGGTCCTGAGGTTTTTAGTCATTTCCGCAGGTGCGGTGGGTAGGAACGCAGAAGCGGTAGCTCAAAAGCGGAGAAAGGGACCTCAGGTGCGAAATACCTTGGTCAAAAAGTATATAAGGTTTCCTTTGTGAATTTTTGCTTAGTTCTCCATTTTTGAAGACGGAAAGTAAGCTAGGGCAGTGATTTCAAGAGGAAATCGTAGATTATCAGTTGGGTAAGCTACCTAAGTTTCATTACTTGTGTTTATGACTATTTTTCCATTGTTTAATCATGGTATTAGTGAAAATTATGGAAGAAAATTTAGGGATTAGGGCTTGATATTGGAGAGCTTTGAGGGGCCATTTGAGGTCCAATTTTGATGCTTTTGGTATGAATATACTCAAGGGAGGATAATGACTCTATTGATGTGATTTTTATCAAATTTTGAGACGTGGGCCCAGGGGTCGGGTTTGACCAATTTTGGGATTTTTGGTATAAATTGATTATTTTTGCATGGGCTTTGTTCCCCTAGCATATTCTAATGTTATGATTTTGATTTTGGGTAGATTCGACGTGAGTTGAGGCCGAGGCGAGAGGCAAAGGCATCACGGAGTAGTATTTCATCTGGTTTGAGGTAAATAACCATTATAAATCTGGAACTGAGGGTATAAAACCCGGTATTTTGTATTATTTTGGTAAGTGAGGTGACGCACATGCTAGATGACGAGTGTGTAGGCGTGCACCGGTAGGGATTGTTAGTTGGTCCATCCCGTAGCGATTATTAAGCCGCGTATTTGATTTTGGAATATTATAATATCTCATATTTTAGAGATTGATACTATATTATGGGCTATATGCCATGCTTGGGGCCTTGTACCGACCTGTTAAGACCCTTAGGGGCATTTTTATTGTTTCCTCACTCTATTTGTTTAAAAGCATATTGTGATGACCCGACCGGTCATCTTAAGAGTTTACACCCCGATTCCCTATTAACTCCTTTCCCCTGGTTTATTTTTGCTAATCTGATTTGCCAGGATTTTCAATTTCGAGTTTCGGAGGGTTTTGGGACACTTAGTCCCTAAATGAGAGCTTAAGTGTTGGAAAGTTGACCATAGTTGGAACATTGTAAAGATGGCCTCGGAATGGAAATCCAATGGTTCCGTTAGCTTCGTTGGGTGATTTCAGGTTTAGGAGAATGTTTAGATTGTGTTTTGGAGGTCCGTAGCTAATTTAGGCTTGAAATGCCGAAAGTTGAATTTTTGAAGTTTCCGGTCAGATAGTGAGATTTTGATCCGAGGGTCGGAATGAAATTCCAGAAGTTAGAGTAGCTCCGTAGTATTGAATGTGACGTGTGTGCAAAATTTCCGGACATTCGGATGAGGTCTGATAGACTTTTCGATCGAAAGCGTATTTTTAGAGTTTTTGGAATTCTTAGGCTTGAATCCGATGAGAAATAGGTGTTCTAATGTTGTTTTGTGCGTTCCAAAGGTTGGAACAAGTTCAAATGAGGTTTTAGATATATTGGTATGTTTGGTTGAGGTTTCGGGAGCATCGGTTGAGTTTCGGGTGGTCAATCAGACCATTTCATGAAGTTTGGAGTTGCAGAATTGCAGGTTCAGCTGTTGCAGATATTTACTCTTCGCATTCGCGAGTGGACCCTCGCGTTCGCAAAGAGTCAGTGGAAGATAGTGGAATTTTATCCTTTGCATTCGCGAGGAAGGTTCCGTGTTCGTGAAGGGCTGGATGTTCGTGCATCGTGTTCGCGAGAAGGGCAGCGCGTTCGCGTAGAGTAATTGGTCAGCTGGGTCTGAGGTCAAGTTAGTTCATCGCATTCGCGAGAGAGGGAGTGCGTTCGCGAAGGGTAAGTCTGAGGAATTATCGCGTTCGCGAGTGTCTTTGTCGTGTTCGCGTAAGAGAATTTTGGTCAAAGTCATTTTTGTGCTTCGCGAATGCGAGGGTCATTCCGCGTTGGCGAAAAAGGAAACACCTGGGCAGATTTTTAAACCCAAAAGCGAGGGTTTGAGCCATAATTCATATTTTGGGCTTGGGAGCTCGGGAGATTGTGATTTTTGAAGATATTTTCACCTGGGCGATTTGGGTAAGTGATTCCTACTCGGTTTAGACTAATTTTCATGAATCTACACTTAAATACATCCTTTAATTTCGAAATTTTAGTGGAAATTGGGGGAAAAGTTCTTAGACCAAGAAATTGAGTTTTGATTAGGAATTTGACATCGGATTGGGATAATTTTGATATGGTTAGGCTCGTGAGATTGTGAGAATTCTGAAAATATAAATTTTACCCGATTCCAAGACGTGGGCCAGAGGGGTGTTTTGGTCATTTTACCTAATTTCGCGTATTAGCTTAGAATTTAATTGTAGAATCAGTTACTTGAAGTGTTATTTACATTATGAAATTGAATTGAATAGATTTGGGCCATTTGGAGTCGAGTACAAGAACGTGGTCTCGGGTTGATTTTTGAGCTGGTTTGAGGTAAGTGGATTGTCTAAACTTGTGTGGGGGACCTTCACCTTAGGATTGATATATTTGGTAATTAAAATGCCTTGTACGTGAGGTGACGAGTGCGTACTTGTGCAAATTGTTGGAAATCTGGTTTTCATTAAGTATTTAGTAGTATGTTTCCTTTCCTTTTTTATTACTTTTACTATTAAGCCTGTTGTTAGCTTAGGAAAGCATGTCTAAGTGATTTAATTGCTTTATTTGTTCAACCTGCTTTACTTGAATTCCGTTTAGCATTCTAGTCTAGAATTACTTGTTGCCTTAATATGAAATTTTCATTTCTGAATATTTTCCTGTTGCTGCTGTGTATTTACATTGGGACTACGGATGTGGGATTCCGGTAGCTCCCCCTTGTCTATTTATTTGGGACTATGGATGTGGGATTCCGGTATATCCCCCTTGTCTGTTTATTTGGGACTACGGATGTGGGATTCCGGTAGATCCCTCTACACAGTTATATGGAACTACGGGACTGCACCTAGTAGATTCCCCCAGTACTGGGTATTTATATTTGGGGACTACATATCAGGATTCCAGTAGATCCCCGCGCACTGATAGTTGGACTACGAGACGAGATCTCGGGAGATCCTTTAAATATATATGATAGACTACGGGACGGTATCCCGAGAGATCCACTGGACAACTGTAATTGGGACTACATGACGGTATCCTAGAAGATGCTTAGTTGTTATCTCTGTATTGAGCTGTATTTCCTTCCCGTGATTTATTTTGTCTCTGTTCTAGTTGTTGTTGTTCTTTTAATCCTATGTTATTTCTTGTTGTTGCACTTATTTATACTGTTTTATTCCTCACTGTTAACCCTTATATCTTATTTAATCTCAGTAGGGCCATGAATTTCCTCGTCACTACCCAACCGAGGTTAGGCTTGACACTTACTGAGTACCGTTGTGGTGTACTCATGCCCCTTATGCGCATATTTTTCATGTGCAGATCCAGGTACCACTACTCAGGCCTATCATCCTTGAGGGAGGCGACTGCTCTAGAGACTTTGAGGTACATCTGCCACGTCCGTAGACCGAGGAGTCCCTTTCTATTCTAGCCGTTAAACATTGCCCTTCTGTATTTTTCTTTCTTGTTAGATATTCTGGAGTTAGACTGTTAGATATTCCAAAGGCTTGTGTTTCCGTGAGTTTCCGGGTTTTGGGATAGTGTATTAGATTCCGAGAAGTTGTGTTGTATATGCCAAGAAGCATTCTAAATATTGTTTCATTTGGTTATTTTTGGCTTTTGATTATTTTTTCCGCAAGTTTCGTTTATTTTCCGTATTTAGGCTTACCTAGTTGTAGAGACTAGGTGCTGTCAAGATGGTTCATGGAGGGTGAACCAGGGTCGTGACACATATTCTCAGTCATGTTCTACCTATTTATTGTTAAACCTGGTTTTTATCATTCTACTTTTTAAAATGTGAAAACTGTTTGGGCTGAGTTCCCCTGATTTCCACTGTTATGCCCGAGTGGCTGTAAGGTTAATGACTGAAAGAGGTTAAGGACCTAATGGTGAGGATTTTATATATATTATGGATCAGGCTGTGCACCGCAGCGATATGACGCTTGGGCTGTAGGAGCCCCTCCGGAATCTGTACACCCCAGTGAGCGTAGTCAACTATAAACTACGGATCTGGCTGCACGTCGCAATGGTTATTATGATTATTACTATTATGAGATATTATTGAGTTTGAGTGTTGAGCGTGAGTGCTGTGTGACGAGAGCTGAGTCACGACTGACTGAGAGGCTTGATCAAGAGGCTATATTTATAAGTGATACCTTGCCCGAGGGGCCCATTTATGACATTTTTGCTGATTTCACTCTTCTTTTATAATGAGCCTCTGTTGAAAACTGCTACGTAAATGATTTCATAGTATTTCAATTGAAGTTGAAGTTTTTACGAAGTAAATAGCTTTTAAACTGTTGAGTTTGATTTGATAATCTGTTGTGTACTCTTATATATGATTATTAAATGCTCGTTACTGCACTCAGACCTTATTTACTTTAGTTACTTACTGAGTTGGCATACTCACGTTACTTCTTGTACCTTGTGTGCATATCTAGGTGCCCCAGAGGATGAATGAGGGTCCCCAGCATTATTGGAGCTTACCGTAGACTACAAGGTAGTTGCACGGCGTCCGCAACCCTGCTTTCCTCCTTCCTATATTTGTTTTCTACATTTGTGGGGCTTATTATGTATTAGTCAGTTGGACTGGTTGTATTTAGAGGCTCTAGACTCATGACACCAGATTGTTGGGCTATGTTGGTATATTTTTGTACTATTTTCCGCACATTTTAGTTGTTTTATACATTTTTTATGAGAATTCGAGACTTAATCAATTTTACAAAATGGTTTTATAAAAGAATTTACTGTGATTACTTGTTGGGTTGTCTTGCCTAGTACTGTGATAGGCGCCATCACGACCGGGTTATTTGGGGGTTGTGACAAGTTGGTATTAGAGCTTAGGTTACATAGGTCTCGTGAGTCATAAACCGGTTTAGTAGAGTCTCACGGATCGGTATGGAGACATCTGTATTTATCCTCGGGAGGCTGCAGAACCTTTAGGAAAACTTCTCATTCTTGAATTCCTGTTGTGCGAATCTATTGATTCTAGTGCTAAACTTCTGTTATTCTATTCTCTCATAGATGGTGAGGACACGTGCTACAGGTCAGGATGGACGACCACTAGTACCACCAGTTGGGGCCACTAGAGGTCGGGGACGCGGTCGAGGCCGTGGGTGGGGTAGGGGTGTAGCCCGCACAGCAGCTAGGGCAGCACCTGCAGATCCACCACCGCCCCAATTCAGGATCAGGTCCTAGTTGCAGACGCTCCAACAACACCTACTCAGGCACTAGTTGTGCCTATTGTGATTCCAGGCCTTCAAAAGGCTCTAGCTCAGATTCTATCAGCATGCACTGGTTTGGCTCAGACGGTCTCAGTTACTACGGCCGCAACTATTTTTCAGGCTGGAGGAGGTACTCAGACCCCCGTTGCTCGCACACTTGAGCAGGTTGTACAGGAACTTCAGACACTAGGGGAACCTCCAGCCCAGCCGGTTGCACCAGCTCAGGAGTATGTGGTACCAGTTATGCCTAATGACGATCAATGTCGATTGGAGAGATTTGGTAGACTTCAACCTCTGACTTTTAGTGGTACTGAAGGTGAGGATGCCTAGGGTTTCTTGTCAAGTGTTATAGGATTCTTTGTACAATGGGTATTCTAGAGACCAGTGGTGTAGCATTTACTACTTTTCAGTTTTCTAGAGATGCCTTTACTTGGTGGGAGGCTTATGAGAGGCATAGGCCTGTTGGTGCAGTGCCTCTTACCTGGCAGAAGTTCTCCGTTCTCTTTCTAGAGAAGTATATGCCACAGTCTCGTAGAGAGGAGCTACGCAGGTAGTTCGAGCAGTTGCATCACGGAGATACGACGGTGACACAATATGAGATGTGGTTCTCTGAGTTAGCTCGTCATGCGGTCTGGTTGGTCCCCGTAAATCGAGAGAGAATCAGGAGGTTCATTGATGGCCTCACATATCAGCTTTAGATTCTCATGACTAGGTAGAGGGTGTCAGGTGCTACTTTTGAAGAGGTTGTTGACATCGCCTGCGAGATTGAGTCAGTTTGTCACCAAGAGCGAAATGAGAGGGAGACCAAGAGGCCTCGGGGATCTGGTAGCTTGGGTAGTGCTCCTTTGAGGGGTCAGTTTCAGCACGGTAGAGGCCGTCCATTCAGGCTGGCTCAGTGAGCTCGCCAAGTTTATCGTGGGCCGTTATCGGGTCATGTTTCTCACAATTCTTATCGGGGCCATTCCTCACTCAGTGCCCTTCCAGCCCAGAGTTCGTCCCGTGCTCTATCAGTTCAGGGCTCTTCTATGCCAGGTGCATCTGCTAGTCATTCCGATGCTAGGGGTTCCCTTTAGTCCCAGTCTCCAGCACTTGGGAGTTGTTATGAGTGTGGAGAGTTTTGGCATATGAGGAGTTAGTGTCCTCGTCTTTTTGAGGGTCTGTTTCAGCAGAGGGGTCAGCCCTCGACTTCATCTCCAGTTACTTCACCACCCGCTCAGGCAGCTAGGGGTAGGGGTCAGTCAGCTAGGGTTCGCCCTAGAGGAAGAGGTCGATCAGGTGGTGGTCAGGCTCGTTTCTATGCACTCCCAGCCATACCAGATGCTGTTGCTTCAGATGTTGTGATTATAGGTATTGTCTAATTCTGCAACAGAGATGCCTCTATATTATTTGATCCTGGTTCCACTTTTTCATATGTGTCATCATACTTTGTCCGTTATTTGGATACGCCCCATGAGTCTCTTGCTTCATCTGTTTGTGTATCCACTACGGTGGGCGATAATATTGTTGTGGATCGTGTATACCAGTAGTGTGTGGTGACTATTGGGGGTCTAGAGACCCGAGTGGATCTATTGTTGCTCAGTATAGTGGACTTTGATGTGATATTAGGCATGGATTGGCTATCTCCATGTCGTGCTATATTGGACTATCATGCTAAGACAGTGACTTTGGTTATGTGCCACGGATTGAGTGGCAAGGTTCTACTGATTTTGTCCCTAGTAGGGTGATTTTATTGTTGAAGGCCCAACGGATGGTTGGGAAAGGTTTTCTTTCATACTTAGCCTTTGTGAGGGATGTTAGTGCAGAGAATCCCAGTATTGATTCTGTTCTTATTGTGAGGGATTTTCCCAATATGTTTCCTGTAGACCAGCCGGGCATGCCACCGGACATGGATATTGATTTTGGTATTGATATGATGCCGAACACTTAGCCCATTTCCATTCCACCGTATCGTATGGCACCAGCGCAGTTGAAGGGGAAGCTTCAGGAACTCCTTGATAAGGGGTTTATTCGTCCTAGTGTGTCGCCTTGGGGTGCGCTTGTTCTATTTGTGAAGAAGAAGGATGTCATGATGAGGATGTGCATTGATTACAGGCAGTTGAACAAAGTAACAATCAAGAACACGTATCCTTTGCCTCGTATCGAAGATTTGTTTGACCAGCTTCAAGAAGCGAGAGTGTTCTCCAAGATTGATCTTCGTTCAGGTTATCACCAGTTGAAGATCAAGGACTCAGATATTCTTAAGACAACTTTCAGGACCCGATATGGTCATTATGAGTTCTCGGTGATGTCTTTTGGGCTAACCAATTCCCCAGCAACATTCTTGCATTTGATGAACAACGTATTTCAGCCTTATCTCGACTCATTTGTCATAGTTTTTATTGATGATATTCTGGTGTATTCGCGTAGTTAGGAGGAGCACGCAGAGCATTTGAGAGTGGTGTTGCAGATATTCTGGTGTATTCGAAGTGTGAGTTTTGGCTTAGTTCAGTGGCTTTCTTGGGGCACGTGGTGTCCAGCGAGGGTATTTAGGTTGATCCAAAGAAGATAGAGGTGGTTCAGATTTGGCCTAGACCGGCGAGGGTATTTAGGTTGATCCAAAGAAGATAGAGGTGGTTCAGATTTGGCCTAGACCGTCCTTAGCCACAGATATTCACAGCTTTCTTGGTTTGGGGGGCTATTACCGCCGTTTTTAGGAATTTTCATCTATCGCATTGCCCTTGACCAAGTTGACTCAAAAGAATGCTCCATTTGGGTGGTCGGATGAGTGTGAGGAGAGCTTTCAGAAGCTCAAGACTACCTTGATCCCAACACCAGTGTTAGTTTTTTCATCAGCTTCAGGTTGATATACCATGTATTGTCATGCTTCAAGGGTTGGTATTGGGTATGTGTTGATGCAGGAGGGTAGAGTTATTGCCTATGCTTCTCATCAGTTGAAGCTCCATGAGAAGAATGACCCTGTTCATGATTTGGAGTTGGCTGCCATTGTTCACGCGTTGAAGATTTGGAGGCATTATTTGTATGGTATGCCTTGTGAGGTGTTTTGCTGATCATCGTAGCCTCCAACACTTGTTCAAATAGAAGGATCTCAATTTGAGTCAGCGGAGATGGTTAGAGCTACTAAAGGACTATGATATCACTATCTTGTGCCATCCGGGGAAGGCCAACGTGGTGGCTGATGACTTGAGTAGGAAGACGGTGAGTATGAGGAGTTTGGCATATATTCTAGTTGGGGAGAGACCTCTTGCAGTTGATGTTCAGGCCTTGGCCAACCGGTTTGTGAGGTTAGATATTTCGGAGCCTAGTCAAGTATTGCCTTGTGTGATTGCTCGGTCTTCCTTATTTGATCGCATCAGAGAGCGCCAGTATGATGATCCTCATTTGCTTGTCCTAAAGGACAGAGTTCAGTACGATGATGCTAGAGATGTAACTATTGGTGATGACGGAGTATTGAGGATGCAGGGCCAGATATGTGTGCCAATTGTGGATGGGCTTCGGGAGTTGATTCTATAGGAGGCCCATGGCTCGCGGTATTCCATTTATCTGGGTGCCGCGAAGATGTATCAGGATCTGAGACAACATTATTGGTGGAGGAGAATGAAGAAAAACATTGTGGGATTTGTGGCTCGGTGTCTCAATTGTTAGCAGGTAAAATATGAGCATCAGAGACCGGGTGGCTTGTTTCAGTGAATGGATATTCCGGAGTGGAAGTGGGAGAGAATCACCATGGACTTTGTAGTTGGGCTCCCACAGACTTTGAAGAAGTTCGACGCTATTTGGGTGACTGTGGATCAGCTGACCAAGTCCACGCACTTCATTCCTGTGTGTACTACCTATTCTTCGGAGCGGTTAGAAGAGATCTATATCCGGGAGATTGTTCGTTTGCATGGTATCCCAGTTTCCATCATTTTAGATAGGGACACTCAGTTTACTTCACAGTTTTGGAGGTCTGTACAGTGAGAGTTGGGTACTCAGGTTGAGTTGAGCATAATGTTTCATCCTCAGACGAACGGGCAGTCCGAGCATACTATTCAGATATTGGAGGACATGTTGCGTGCTTGTGTCATTGATTTTGGAGGGTCATGGGATCAGTTTCTATCGCTAGTAGAGTTTTCTTATAACAATAGTTACCAGTCGAGTATTCAGATGGCTCCATATGAGACTTTGTATGGGAGGCGGTGTAGATCTCCAGTTGGTTGGTTTGAGCCGGGTGAGGCTAGGCTATTGGGTACAGACTTGGTGCAGGATGCTTTAGACAAGGTGAGGGTGATTCAGGAGAGGCTTCGTACAGCGCAGTCGAGACAAAAGAGTTATGCTGGCAGGAAGGTTCGGGAAATGTCCTACATGGTCGGTGAGAAGGTTCTATTGAAGGTTTCACCCATGAAGGGTGTTATGAGATTTGGGAAGAAGGGTAAATTGAGTCATCAATTCATTGGGCCTTTTAAGGTGCTTCAGAGGATTGGAGAGGTGGCTTATGAGCTTGCTTTGCCAGCCAGCCTATCGAGTGGTCATCCGGTATTTCATGTTTCTATGCTCCAGAAGTATATTAGTGATCCGTCTCATGTTTTGAATTTCAGCACAGTTCAGTTAGATGATGATTTGACTTATGATGTAGAGCCAGTGGATATTTTGCAGCGTCAGGTTTGAAAGTTGAGATCAAAAGATATAGCTTCAGTGAAAGTGTATTGGAGAAGTCGGCCCGTGGAGGAGGCTACTTGGGAGACCGAGTGGGACATGCGGAGTAGATATCCTCACCTATTTGAGGTTTCAGGTATGTTTCTTGACTCGTTCGAGGATGAACGTTTGTTTAAGAGGGGGAGGATGTAACGACCTGACCGGTCGTTTCATGAGTTACCGCTTCGTTTCCCTTAATTCTACTTCTTATTATTTTGTTCAGCTGTATTATATGTTATCGGGTTGATTGGTTCGTGTTCGGAGAGGTTCTGGTTAAGGTTTGAGACACTTAGACTCTTTTTGAGTAAGCTTAAGTTGGAAAAGTCAACTGGATGTTGACTTATGTGAATAAGGGCTCGGATGTGAATTCCGATGGTTAGGATAGCTTCGGGAGATGATTTGAGACTTAGGAGCATGATCAGAATGGGATTTGGAGGTCCGGAGTAGATTTAGGCTTGAATTGGCGAAAATGGAATTTTGGCGTTATCCGGTTGATAGGTGAGATTTTGATATAGGGTCGGAATGGAATTCCGGGAGTTGCAGTAGGTCCATTGTGTCATTTGGGATGTGTGTGCAAAATTTCAGGTCATTCGGACGTGGTTGTAGACTTTTTGATCAAAAGTGGAATTTGGAAGATTTTGAAACCTTAAGCTTGAATCCGATGTGATTTGGTTGATTCGATTTTGTTTGAGGTGTTTTGAAGATTTGTATAAGTTTGGATATTGATATATGACTAGTTCGTGCTTTTGGTTGAGGTCCCTGGGGTCTCGAGGTGATTTCGGATGGTTGACGGGAGATCTTAGAGTTGAGTTTGGCAGCTGAAGTCTTATGGTTGCTGTCATAACCGCATCTGTGGTTGGGAGGCCGCATGTGCGACTCCCGCAGATGCCGAAGCAAGCCGTAGAAGTGGCCAAGAGGTAAGTCAGGCGGAGCCGCAGAAGCGGACATATGGACGCATCTGTGATGGCGCAAGTGCGAGAGAATGACCGGAGGTGTGGTCCTGAGGTTTTTAGTCATTTCCACAGGTGCGGTGGTAGGACCGCATAAGCGGAGAAAGAGACCACAGGTGCGAAATACGTGTGTCAGAAAGTATATAAGGTTTCCTTCGCGAATTTTTGCTAAGTTCTCCATTTTGAAGACGGGAAGTGAGCTAGGGTAGTGAATTTCAAGGGGAAATCAAAGATTATCATTTGGGTAAGCTACCTAAGCTTCATTACTTGTGTTTATGATCATTTTTCCATTGTTTAATTATGGTATTAGTGGAAATTAAGGAATAAATTGAGGGATTAGGGCTTGATATTGGAGAGCTTTGAGTGGGGATTTGAGGGGCCATTTGAGGTCCGATTTCGATGCTTTTGGTATGAATAGACTCGTGGGAGGTTAAGGACTCTATTGATGTGATTTTAATCGAATTTCAAGACGTGGACCAAGGGGTCGGGTTGGACCAATTTCGAGATTTTTGGTATAACTTGATTATTTTCGCATGGGCTTTGTTTTCCTAACATATTCTAATGTTATGATTCTGATTTTGGGTAGATTCGGTGCTAGTTGAGGCCGAGGCGGGAGACAAAGGCATTGCGAAGCAGTATTTCATCCGGTTTGAGGTAAGTAACCATTGTAAATCTGGAACTGAGGGTATAGAACCCCAACATTTCGTATTGTTTTGATAAATAAGGTGACACACATGCTAGGTAACGAGCGTGTGGGCGTGCACCGGTAGGGATTGTGACGTGGTCCATCCCGTAGCGACTACTAAGCCGCGTATTTGATTTTGGAATCTTATGATATCTCATATTTTAGAGATTGATACTATATTATGGGTTGTATGCCATGTTTAGGGCCTTGTGCCGACGTGTTGAGACCCTTAGGGCCATTTTTACTATTTCCTCACTCTATTTGTTTAAATCATATTCTCAGTCATGTTCTACCTGTTTATTGTTAAACCTAGTTTTTATCACTCTACTTCTTAAAATGTGAAAACTGTTTGGGATGATTCCCCTGATTTCCACTGTTATGCCCGAGTGGCTGTGAGGTTAATAACTGAGAGAGGTTGAGGACCTAATGGTTAGGATTTTATATATATTATGGATCGGGCTGCACGCCACAACAATATTATATGTATATATTATGGATCGGACTGCACGCCGCAGTGATACTTATATGGATCGGGCTGCACACCGCAATAATATATATATTGGATTGGGCTGCGTGCCGCAGCGATATGACGCTTGGGCTGTAGGAGCCTCTCCGGAGTCTGTACACCCCCAGTGTGCGTAGCCGACTATAAACTATGGATCGGGCTGCACGCTGCAGCGGTTATTATGATTATTACTATAATGAGATATTATTGAGCTTGAGTGCTGAGTGTGAGTGCTGTGTGATAAGATCTGAGTTACGAGTGACTGAGAGGCTTGCCCGAGAGGCTATATTTATGAGTGGTACCTTGCCCGAGGGGTCCATTTATTACATTTTTGCTGATTTCACTCTTCTTTTATAATGAGCCTCTGTTGAAAATTTCTAAGTAAATGATTTCAAAGTATTTCAATTGAAACTGAAGTTTTTACGAAGTAACTGGCTTTTAAACTGTTGAGTTTTATTTGATACTCTGTTGTGTACTCTTATATATGATTTTTAACAGCTCTTCACTGCACTCAGACCTTATTTACTTTAGTTACTTACTGAGTTGGCGTACTCACGTTACTCCCTGCACCTTGTGTGCAGATCCAGGTGCCCGAGTGGCAGAGTGAGGGTCCTCAACATTATCAGAGCTTACCGGAGACTGCAAGGTAGCTGCACGACATCTGCAGCCCTACTTTCCTCCTTCCTATCTTTGTTTTCTACATTTGTAGGGCTTATTATGTATTAGTCAGTTGGACTGGTTGTATTTAGAGGCTCTAAACTCGTGACACCAGATTGGGGCTGTGTTGGTATATTTTTGTACTGTTTTCCACACATTTCAGTTGTTTTATACATTTCTTACAAGAATTCGAGACTTAATCAGTTTTATAAAATGGTTTTATAAAAGAATTTACTGTGGTTACTTGTTGGGTTAGCTTGCCTAGTACTGTGATAGGCTCCATCACGACCGGGTTATTTGGTGGCCGTGACACGAGCCCCCCGAGACCCTGTCCAATCATGCCAGCAAGTCCAAATACCTAATAAAAACTTATCCGAGGGCTCAAAACACCCATAATTATATCAAAACCAAGAATCATCGACCAAGATCAATCTCTTAAGTTCATCAACTTCGAACTTCGAACCAAGAATCCAATTCAAGCCTAACAAATCTAAAATCTAACAAACCGTAGTGCTCTAGTTCCAAATGACAAAAAGAACCTATTCCAACTTTCAAAACAACAATCAAACCCCCATAGCATCAACATCAACACCCGGTGAGACTTATGAACTTTCTAATCCTTTAAATTGCCAACTTTCAACAAATAGAGCCAAAATCTTCCAGGAATATCCGAATTCAAATACGAACATACGCCCAAGTCCAAAAATATCATACGAAGCTATTGGAACCATCAAACTTTAATTCCGAGGCTGTTTACTTAAAAGTCAAATCTTGATGAACTCTTCCAACTTAAAGCTTCCAAATTGAGAATCATTCTACCAAATCAATCCCAAACCCTGCAAACATCAAACCAAGCATATAGATAAGTGATAATACATCATATGAAGCTACTTAAGGTCTCAAATTATCGAACACAATACTAAAGCTCAAAATGACCGGTCGGGTCATTATATTCTCCCATGCTTAAACATACGTTTGTCCTCAAACGTGACATGAGTCGTTCCAAAGCCATCAAATGACTACTCAAGCTCATCATACACATACTCGTGAGCGATCTCATGCCATCTCAATCCATATAAGTTCATTAACACAATCCGACTGATCCTTCCACTTTAGGTTGCCATCCTTAGAATCAAATTCTATCCTCCAGAACCACCTTAGTTCTGATTCTTCCATATATACACTGTATCAATCTCAAAAAACCATAGTAAACCATAAACATATTCCTAAGATATAACCACACGACGTAACCCATCACTTAGATCCCCATAGCGATATCTTCTGACCACAATAGCTGCTCATTTAAAACCAAATACGGGTAATATACCTCATAAAGAGTAGAACCTCGTTCCAACCCTTGTAATGCTTAAAATGGTGAATGAAACATATAGAAACTCATAACCAACTGTCAAATCAACTATTCATGGAATTCTCTTACCCGACAAGCACCACCGCCAAATTTTGAGCTGACTAGTGATATTCAACTTCAAAACACACCCTATTTAACTCTGATTGTGCTATTTACAGCTCCAATAACCTTGTCTCAACCATTACAAACTGCCACACCAACAAGCCACACCAAGTTATATCTAGAACCACATACAATACAATTCGTGCACCAAACAAGTAACAACACAAATGTAGTAAATGACGGGAAAAACCGAATAAGAGGACTATATAACAAGCCTGAAAAATCCAATCACAAAATCACAATGCTTTGAATCCATCCCATAAGATAGAAACAAAACATACAGATCAAGCACTAGAAGTCTTATCAAAACATAACTGTAATGACCCGACTTGTCGTTTTAAGAATTAATGCCCCGTTCAGCGACTTAAGGTCTCAATCACCTTCGTAAAATATATTATGACGCATGTGATGGTCGAGTTTAGTTTTTGGAATAGTCGGAATTTAATTAAAGAAAAATTCTCATGTTGAAGCTTAAATGGAAAAAGTTGACCGGAGAGTTGACTTTTGAGCAAACGACCTTGGAATGGAATTTTGATGATGTTAATAGCTTCGTATGGTGATTTCGGACTTAGGCGTGCGTTCGGATTTGGATTTGAAAGTCCGTAGGACAATTCGATGCGTTTTGGAGAAAGTTGGAAAATAGAATATTTTTGGAAAATTCGACCGAAGGTGAAAATTTTGATAATGAGGTTATGTCATTTATGACTTGCGTGCAAAATTTGAAGTCATTCTAGATTGATTTGATATGTTTCGGCGCAAAGTATAGAAGTTGGAAGATTTAAAAACTCATAATTCGATTCATGATGTGATTCGACATTTTAGTGTTGTTTAACGTGGTTTAAAGCCTCAACTAAGTTTGTATGGTATTTTAGAACATTTTGGTATATTTGGTTAAGGTCTCGAAGGCCTTGAATGAATTTCGGAAGGTTAACGGAATAAATTTCGGACCGAGGTAGCTGGTGAAATTGTTGTTGTTTCTGGGCAGCATCTGGTTCCTTCACTTCTGCAGAAGCTTCACGTAGAAGTGATCTCGTAGAAGCGAAGCAGATCCTTGCAGAAGTGAAATTGTCCATGGCCAGGGAAGACATCACAGCAACGGACTGAGACAGAACCTGGGCATGATTCTCGCAGAAGTGACATCGTAGATGTGATGCTTTTGTCCGCAGGTGCAAAAATTGGATTGCCAATGAGTATCGCAAATGCGAATTTAGTACATCCACAAAAGAAAGAACTTTACAGTATGTAAGAACTAAGGAAGTCAACCCAACTGAAACTAAGGTATGTTTAATTGAGTTTAAGATGAACTACCTTCACCTTGTCTTTCAATGCTTCGAGCATTTATTTTTCTCCATATAACCCACTATACAACTGCTGGAAAACACATATGTTCATTGACAAAATTGGATAAATCCAAAGCCTGATCGCAAAAGCAGGCAGCAAAGGTGCAGAAGCGATGTGCGCATATGAGAAAATCTGCTCCGTAGGTGCGAACCTTCACCTCAGCAGTGCACTTCGCAAAAGCGAGCTTTTGTGTTGCAGAAGCGACTCCGCCGGTGCGCAAATCAATTTGCAGAAGCAAGAAATGGCAGAAACATAAGACGTCGAAAATCAATGACTTTTCATTTCGTTTTGAAATTTTTGGAGCTTGGTGCATGGGCGATTATGAGGGTTTCCTCACGATTTCAACTCAAGTAACTGTCCTATACTTTCAAGTGTTTATATTTCATAAATCCATGGTTATTTTCATTATTAATTCGGATTTAAATTGAAGAAATCATGATTTTTGCAAAATCTTCCAAAAAAAAAAATTTAAGATTTAGAGGTCGAGTTTTTATCGAAATTTGAGAAAATTGGTATGGTTGAACTCATATCGGAATGGACGTTCGAATTTCCTGAAAATTATGTTGGGTTCCAAGAGGCGGGTCCCGCGTGAACTTCTTGTTGACTTTTTGGAATAAAATTTTGAATCGATGTTTTATTATCCGGAATTGTTTCCGATAAATTTAAGTAAAGTTATACAATTAATTTGGTTAGATTGGAGCTATTCGGAGGTCGATTAAAGCAAGAAGGAGATTTTGGAATATCGGCCTAACTTCAAAAAGGTAAGTATTTTGCCTAACCTTAAGTGGGGGAATTACCCCTTAGGCATTGAGTCTTATGTAGAATTTATGTGAATGAAAACCATGTATACGAGGTGACGAGTACGTACTTGGTTAATATGTGCAAATTATATCGGTTAAAATTCATAGACACCCTTATGTATTAAAGTGAAAAATTGTTGGAACTTAGTAAATCCTTGTTTTTCATGCCTTATTCCTTGTTTGTCGAGTTTGTATTTATATGATTATTTGGTGTAAATTTCCATTTGGATTTTTCTGTGAATTCCGTATGTTTGTTGATTTGATATTTCTTGAAAATAATTATGTTATGGATTTTTCATCTATAAATAATTAATTAAGTAAGTTTAAATTGAGGTATTAATATATTTATCGAAAATTTAGATTAAAGAAGGTGCCGTCTTATGCTGATTTAATTTTCCATCTTTGTTATTGTTATCGAGGTTTTATGTACTTTGTGTGGAGCCTTGAGCTATTTGCTGTAAAATTAATTAATTTTTGTTGTATCTTTGGAATTGGTTGTAGCCTATGGGCAATTTATAATATTAATTGTTGTTTTGTGTTGTCATGGTAATATCCTTGTAAATTTTATGCGATTTGGGTTATTGTTATGCGGCAGATAAGGGTGGCATTTTACTGTGGTTATGTGTTGGGATATTATATGGGCGGGTGATAAGGGTGGCTATTATATAGAGCGACAAGGGAGGCTAATATATGGGCGATAAGGGCGGCTAGTATAAGAGTAATAAGGGTGACTATTGTCAGGGATGATATGTGGTGATGTGGAGATATTGTGTTTGTGATTTTTATGTGAAGTTGTAATTTCCTGGTGATTACTTTCATATATTGTGTAATTTATTTTATAAATCCAATAAGTTTGATAATAGTCAGATATATGTTAGAATTATGAGCCTGTGGATATTGGCGGAGGAATTATGATATGGGCATGAGATGGCGGGGATAAATGATGAATTTATTATTGGTACATGAATTATCCGTACAATTATGATATGAAATATGGGCACGAGGTTCCGTGGTTATATACTGAAAATGATATTGGCACGTAAGTTGTTCGTGTAGTCGTGATATGAAATATAGGCACAAGGTGCCATGAGTAAATGATGACGATATTGGCATGTGATTTGCCCGTGCGGTTGTGATATAAATATTGGCATGAGGCACCGTGGAAATATGAAAATGGGCTGAGACCTATATTTTTATGATTTAAAAAATGAAGGGTCACAGGGTGACTTTTATTTGAAAGAATTATATTCGAAAATATTATTTGAAAGAATTATATTCGGAAGATATTTGTTTGAAAGAATTATATTTGAAAGATATTTATTTGAAAGAATTTATATTAGAAAGATATTTATTTGAATGAAGTATATTCGAAATATATTTATCAGGAGATATTATATCCTAAAGATTATTATATTGAAAGATTTATATTTTGAAGGACTTGATTAATTAGTCGTACTTGTATTCATTATTTGTTGAGCAATATTTATGGTGTTCTCGTTTCCCTGCTGTTTATATCACTGGTTGGTTATTGTTGCTATCATTGTTATTGTTTCCGATTATTTTTATATGCTATACTGCACATTTTATTAAACTAGTGAGTATCTTGACTGTACCTCATCACTACTCAATCGAGGTTAGTCTTGATACTTACTAGGTACCTACTATGGTGTACTCATACTACACTTCTGTACATTTTTGTACAGAGCCAGGTATTGGAGATATCAGACTTGGACAGAGTTTGAGTGTGATCGCAAGGATTCAAGGTAGAGCTGCTTGGTCGTCGTAGTCCCTTGGAGTCTTTCCCTTTTATTGTACTGTCAATTATTATTCGAGCAATATTGTGTATTAAATTTCCTTTAGATTATTTCATATATTCAGTTAGAGTTCGTGACTCAGTATTACAAGTATTGGGATACTTGATCCAATCATCATACCGCTCCACACAGGGATACTCATTGAGCCATAATCCTCATGCTCACTAAACATATATATATCAACAACGAGCACATACCGTGCATAATCATAACCATGGGAGACAAATAGCATAAAATGCTACGAAAATGGTAAGCATTGAGGTGCAATAAGCAAAAAAACATCTCAAGAGCCATCTCGCTCATATAACGCCACGAGGCCTAAACAAAACCACAACATATGTGTAAAAAATCAATGTAAGGCCCCGGAAATTTTCTCTAAAACCCGAAATTTCATGATGCCGAAGTAGACTTATGTGCTAATGATGGTAGAGATGTTCGCGGTGAGCAAGCTCATCGCGTTACAGACCTTTTGGGCTGAAAAGTGCAATGGAGAGTTGAAGAATTTTTTTGGCAGAATAAGGCATTTCTGCGGTCTACTATGTGGCCGCAGAATGGTCGCAGAGTGAGGCAGAAAACTAGGCAAATTTGGATGATATTTTGCGGTGTATTATGTGATTGCAAAATCATTTCGCGGGCCGCACACCAATCGCAAAACAAGCATGGAGGAATTTCAGAGGGAAGTTCTGCGGTGCATTATGCGATCGCAAAATATGTATGCGGGCTGCAGAACAACTGCATACCCAGGCAGAGGTGCCCAGTCCTGGAGGGCCATTTTGCGGACCGCATAAATATTATGCGATTGCATATGCGACCACATATTGTGTTCCGAGCTTCATTATTCTGTTTTTATAAACCCGACCCTATTCTTATAAAATAATATTGGGGGTCATTTTAGAAGGTTCAATGTCACGACCCAATTCTCCGGAATCGGTCGTGATGGCGCCTCTAGTGAAGACAAGGCCAGCCAGACCAAAACAGACCACCTCTTTTTACCGCGTATTTGACTGAAACTTATTTGTTATCGTCATGATTTGGGATGATTGCCATATTTGGGCTTCGTGCCAACTATTTGAACCCTCCGAGGATTTTTATCACTAATTCCACACTGTTTGACTTATTGCTTGAACTCAGTCCTGTTGATATTTACTGTTTTACAAACTCAGCCACTTTTGTTCATATTTGAACTTAAATGTTATTTCTAAATGATGTTTTGGGCTGAGAACTACTTTTTTACTAATGCTCGAGGGGCTTGTGATGATTTTCGGACAGAGTGAGGCCGAGGGACATATGTGAGGATATGCTGAGTGATATGAGGCCGAGGGCCTGAGATACTTTTTATTGCCACGAGATGACTTGATATTGCACTTGGGCTGTAAGGGGCCCCTCTAGAGTCTGCACCCCCACAGTGAGCGCGGGTACCCATCATGATTTGAGAGTGAGCATGAGGGGCTGATACTGTACTGAGAGTGAGCCCGAGGGGATGATATTGTACCGAGAGTGAGCCCGAGGGGCTGATACTATTTTGAGTGATTGTTATTGTGCCCGAGGGGCGGATTTCTACTTGTTATTCACCTGCTAAATTACCTATTTTACTTGGTTTAAAGGAGCTTCATTTCATTTCTTCATGGATTTACTGCCTTAAGTAATTTTACTGCTTGATATATAATTGCTTTGTGCCTTTACGTGTTTTCTTGCTTTCAGCCATTATTTATGATTATTACTCGCTGAGTCGGAGTACTCAAATTACTCCCTGCACTGTGTGTGCAGATTCAGGTGTCACAGAGTCCGCCCCTAAGTGCTGATCCTCCCAGTCCAGGCAGGATTTTCTGAGACTACGAGGTAGTTGTTGGCGTCCGCAGCCCCCGTGCCTCCCTTATCTTACTATTTTCATGTTCTTGAACATCTGTAACGGATTTCATATCTAGAAGACTGCTATCCGGAACTATTAGTTGCTTATGACTTGTGACACCCCGATTTGGGCTGTGTTGGGATGGTTTCTACTGTTGTTATCATTAATTCCGCAAATTATGGTTATTATATCATGTTTTAGAACTACTTATGGTATTTAACTATTTAAAAGAGGTGGTCTGTTTTGGTCTGGCTGGCCTTGTCTTCATGAGAGGCGTCATCACGATCGGGTTCGGGGAATTGAGTCGTGACAAGTTGGTAATAGAGCTTAGGTTACTTAGGTCTCATGAGTCATGAGAAGGTTTAGTAGAGTCTCGCAGATCGGTACGGAGACATCTATATTTATCCTCAAGAATCGACAGAACCTTTAGAAAAAACTTCATATTCTTGAAATTTTTGTCTTGCGAACTTGTTGGTCCAAGTATTAAACTTCTGTTATTACATTCTCTCACAGATGGTGAGGACACGAGCTACCGGATGAGGTGGACGACCACCAGTGCCACCAGTTGAGACCACCAGAGGCCGTGGACGCAATCGTGGTCGCGACAAAGGCAGAGCAGCGAGGGCAGTACCTGTAGATCCACCAGCTGTCCTAGCTCCGGATCAGGCTCCAGCTATAGATGCTCCAGCAGCACCAGTTCAGGCACCAGTTGTGCCCATTATGATTTCGGGTCTTCAGGAGGCCTTGGCATAGATCTTATCAGTTTGCACTGGCTTGGCTCAGGCAGTTTCAGCCACTACAGCAGCAGCTACTTCACAGGTTGGGGGAGGCAATCAGACCCCCGCTGCTCGCACACCTAAGCAGGTAGTACGGGGACTTCAGACGCCGGGGGCACATCCATCCCAGTCGGTTGCACCAGCTCAGGAGTTTGTTGTGCCAGTTATGCCGGATAATGAGCAGCATCATCTTGAGAGGTTTGGTAGTCTCCATCCTCCGACATTTAGCGGAGCATAGGGCGAGGATGCCCAGGGTTTCTTGGATAAGTGTCAGCGGATGCTTCGTACAGTAGGGATTCTTGAGTCTAGTGGTGTGGCATTTACTACCTTTCAGTTTTCTAGGGCTGCCTTCACTTGGTGGGAGGCGTATAAGAGGCGTAGGCCTATTGGAGCACCGCCCCTTACTTGGCATGAGTTCTCCGTTCTCTTCCTAGAGAAGTATGTGCCGCAGTCTCGCAGAGAGGAGCTACGTAGACAGTTTGAATGGTTGAGACAGGGGGATATGACTGTGTCACAGTATGAGTCGAGGTTTTCTGAGTTGGCTCGTCATTCCGTCTGGATGGTTCTGACAGATCATGAGAGGATTAGGAGATTTGTTGATGGCCTTAACTACTATCTTCGTATTCTGATGACTAGAGAGAGTGTTGGGTGCTACATTTGAGTAGGTGGCTGATATCGCTTGCGATATTGAGATGGTTCGTCATCAGGATCGGGAGGAGAGGGAGGCCAAGAGGCCTCGAGGATCTGGTAGTTACAGTTATGCTCCTTCGAGGGGCCAGTTCTAGCATGGTAGAGGTTGTTCTTTCAGGCCTGCTCAGTCAGCCCGCCCAGGTTATCGTGGGGCATCTTCGGGTCATGGTTATCACGGTACTCAGTAGGGCCAGTCATCACTTAGTGCCCTCCCAGCATAGAGTTCATCTCGTGCCCCGTCAGCTCAGGGATCTTTTATGCCGAGTGAGTCAGCTAGTCACTCCGGTGCGAGGGGTTCCCTTTAGTCCCCTTCTCCAGCACCTGGGAGTTGTTTTGAGTGTGGAGAGTTTGGGCATGTGTGGAGGCAGTGTCCTCGTCGTGTTGCTAGTTCGTCCCAGCAGAGGGGTCAACCCTCGACTTCTGCTCTAGTTACTTCACCACCCGCCCAGCCAGCTAGGGGTGGAGGTAGGGCAGTCAGGGGTTGCCCCAGAGCGGGAGGTCAATCAGGGGGCGGTCAGGCCCGTTTCTATGCACTTCCAGGCAGGCCAGACACCATTGCTTCAGACGCTATCATTACAGGTATTGTTTCAGTCTGCCACAGAGATGCCTCTGTATTATTTGATCCCGGTTCCACCTTTTCTTAATTGTCATCATATTTTGCTCGTTATTTGGGTACGCCCCGTGAGTTTCTTGCTTTACCTGTTCATGTATCTACCACGGTGGGCGATAGTGTTGTTGTAGACCGTGTATACCGGTCATGTGTGGTAACTATTGGGGGTCTGGAAACTCGAGTGGATTTATTACTATTGAGCATGGTGGATTTCAATGTCATTTTGGGCATGGATTGGTTATCTCCATGTCGTGCTATTCTAGACAGTCATGCTAAGACTGTCACTTTGGCTATGCTGGGTGTACCACGGATCGAGTGGCGTGGTGTGACTGATTATGTTCCTAATAGAGTGATCTCTTTCTTGAAGGCCTAGCGTATGGTTGAGAAAGGTTGCCTTTTATATCTAGCATTTGTGAGGGATGTTGGAGCTGAGGCTCCTAATATTGATTTTGTCCCAGTTGTGAGGGATTTTCCCGATATTTTTTCTGCAGACCTATCGGGCATGCCACCGGACAGGGATATTGATTTTGGTATTGACCTGGTGCCAGGCACTCAGCCTATTTCTATTCTGCCGTATTGTATGGCACCAGCAGAGTTGAAAGAATTGAAGGAACAGCTTCAGGAACTCCTAGATAAGGGGTTCATTCGGCCTAGTGTGTCACCTTGGGGTGCGCCGGTTTTGTTTGTGAAGAAGAAGGATGGCACAATGAGAATATGCATCAATCATAGGCAATTGAACAGGGTAACAATTAAGAACAAGTATCCCTTGCCTCGCATTGATGATTTATTTGACCAGCTTCAAAAAGCGAGAGTGTTCTCCAAGATTGATCTCCATTCGGGCTATCACCAGTTGAAGATCATGGAGTCAGATATTCTTAAGACTACTTTCAGGACCATATATGGTCATTATGAGTTCTTTGTGATGTCTTTCGGGCTAACCAATGCCCCAGCAACGTTCATGTATTTGATGAACATCGTGTTCCGACCTTATCTTGATTCGTTCGTTATAGTATTCATTGATGATATCCCGGTGTACTCGTATAGTCAGGAGGAGCACACGGAGCATTTGCGAGTTGTATTGCAGAGATTGAGGGAGGAGAAGCTTTATGGAAAATTCTCCAAGTGTGAGTTTTGGCTTAGATCAGTGGCTTTCTTGGGGCACATGGTGTCCAGCGAGGGTATTCAGGTTGATCCAAAGAATATTGAGGCGGTTCAGAGTTGGCCTAGACCATCCTCAGCCACAGAGATTCGTAGCTTTCTTGGGTTGGCAGGCTATTATCGCCAGTTTGTTCAGGGATTCTCATCTATCGCATCTCCCTTGACCAAATTGACTCAGAAGGGTGTTTCATTCGTGTGGTCGAACGAGTGTGAGGAGAGCTTTCAGAAGCTCAAGAAGGCTTTGACCACAGCTCCAGTATTGGTCTTGCCATCAGCTTTAGGTTCATATACCGTGCATTGTGATGCTTTGAGAGTTGGGATTGGTTGTGTATTGATGTAGGAAGGTAGAGTTATTGTGTATGCTTCTCGTCAGTTGAAGCCCCATGAGAAGAACTACCCCGTTCAAGATTTGGAGTTGGCTGCCATAGTTCATGCATTGAAAATTTGGAGGCATTACTTATATGGCGTATCTTGTGAGGTGTTCACTAATCATCGCAATCCTCAACATTTGTTCAAACAAAAGGATCTTAATTTGAGGCAGCGGAGATGGTTGAAGTTGCTTAAGTATTATGATATCACTATATTGTACCATCCGGGAAAGGCCAAAGTAGTGGCCGATGTTTTGAGCCAAAAGGCAGTGAATATGGGGAGTTTGGCATATATTCCAGTTGGGGAGAGACCCCTTGCAATTGATGTTCAGGCCTTGGCCAATCGGTTCGTAAGGTTGGATATTTCGGATCCCAGTCGGGTGTTGGCTTGCGTAGTTTCTTGGTCTTCCTTATTTGACCACATCAAAGAGCGCCAGTATAATGACCCGCATTTGCTTGTCCTTAAGGACAGAGTTCAGCATGATGATGCCAGAGATGTGACCATTGGTGATGATGGGGTATTGAGGATATGCCCAATGTGGATGGGCTAAGAGAGTTGATTCTGGAGGAGGCCCATAGCTCGCGGTATTCTATTCATCCGGGTGCCGCGAAGATGTACTAGGATTTGAGGCAACACTATTGGTGGAGAAGAATGAAGAAATATATTGTGGGATTTGTAGCTCGGTGTCTCAATTGTCAGCAGGTGAAATATGAGCATCAGAGACCGGGTGGCTTACTTCAGCAGATGGTTATTCCTGAGTGGAAGTGGGAGAGGATCACTATGGACTTTGTTGTTGGACTTCCACGGACTTTGAAGAAGTTCGATGTTATTTGGGTGATTGTGGATTGGCTGACCAAGTCTGCACACTTCATTCCTATCTGTTCAACCTATTCTTCAGAGCAGTTAGCAAAGTTATACATCCGAGAGATTGTTCGGCTGCATAGTGTTCCAGTTTCTATCATTTCAGATCGAGGTACTCAGTTTACTTCCTAGTTTTGGAAGTTTGTTCAGCGAGAGTTGGGTACTCAGGTGGAGTTGAGCACAACTTTTCACCCTCAGACGGACGGGCAGTCTGAGCGTACTATTTAGATATTAGAGGACATGTTGCGTGCTTGTGTTATTGATTTAAGAGGTTCATGGGATAAGTTTCTACCGCTTGCGGAGTTTGCTTACAATAACAGCTACCAGTTGAGTATTCAGATAGCTCTATATGAAGCTTTGTATAGGAGGCGGTGTAGATCTCCAGTTGGTTGGTTCAAGCCCAGCGAGGCTTGTCTTATGGGGACATATTTGGTTTAGGATGCCTTAGAGAAGGTGAAGGTGATTCAAGAGAGGCTTCGTACAACGCAGTCGTGACAGAAGAGTTATGCGAACCAGAAGGTTCGAAATATGTCCTACATGGTTGGTGAGAAGGTCTTGCTAAAGGTTTCTCCCATGAAGGGTGTTATGAGATTTGGGAAGAAAGGAAAGTTGAGTTCGCGGTTCATTGGGCCATTTGAGGTGCTTTGGAGGATTGGGGAGGTGGCTTATGAGCTTGCTTTGCCACTTAGCCTGTCGAGTGTGCATCCAGTATTTCATGTTTCTTTGCTCTGGAAGTATATTGGAGATCCGTCTCATGTTTTGGACTTCAGCGCAGTTTAGTTGCATGATGATTGGACCTATGATGTGGAGCCAGTAGCAATTTTGGGTCGTCAGGTTCGAAAGTTGAGGTCAAAGGATATAGCTTCAGTGAAAGTGAAATGGAGAGGTCGGCCCGTGGAGGAGGCTACCTAGGAGACCGAGCGGGAGATGCGGAGCAGATATCCTCACCTATTTGAGACTTCAGGTATGTTTCTTGACTCGTTCGAAGACGAACGTTTGTTTAAGTTGGGGAGGATATGATGACCCGGCCAGTCGTCTCATGAGTTACCGCTCCATTTTCCCCCTTTTTAGCTTCTTTACGCTTCGTTATCCGTGTTTTATGTGATCGGGTTGATTAGTTCGAGTTTGGAGAGAATTTGCTGAGAAATGAGACACTTAGTCTCTTTTAAGAAGGCTTAAGTTGGAAAAGTCAGCCGGATGTTGACTTATGTGTTAGGAGGCATGGAAGTGAGTTCCGATGGTTTGGTTAGCTTTGGGAGGTGATTTGTGACTTAGGAGCGCGATCAGAATGGGTTTTGGAGTAGTAGAGAAGATTTAGCCTTAAATTGGCGAAGTTGATATTTTGGCGATTCCGGTTGATAGGCGAAATTTTGATATAGGAGTCAGAATGGAATTCCAAGAGTGACAGTAGCTTCGTTGTGTCATTTGGGATGCGTGTGCAAAATTTTAGGTCATTCGTACGAGATTTGATAGACTTTTTGATCGAAAGCATAATTTAAGAGTTCTTGGAATTCTTAGGCTTGAATCCTATGTTAAATTGGTGATTGATGTTGTTGTGAGCATTCCAAAGTTTTGAACAAGTTTGAACTATTTCATGGGATGTGTTGGTACAATTGGTTTGAAGTTTCGGGAGTTTCGGGTAGGTTCCGGGATGTTTTAGGCCGAAAATCATAGCTGTAGCAGGTCCAGAAAGGTTGCAGGCCTCGGAACTCACCCGCGTGGTCCGCACAAAAAGAAGTGCGGCCGCGGTATATACTGTGCGGACCGCACAAAATGAAGCGCGGTCGCGATAGGTGTTATGCGGACTGCACAAAATGGTGTGCGGCCGCGGTGAATAACATTCCGCTGGTCCTACTTCGGAAGATCATATCTTTTGATCTACAATGAGTTTTGAGATTATACAAAAACAAAAGTTGTATGCCTTCGTTTCTAGTTTCCATAAAGGTAAATATATCGCAATTTGGACATCTCTAGTGAAAGTTATGGCCAAAATACTAAAGCCTGTCACTGCAAAGGAAAGCTTGTGCGGCCGCGGTCGTTTTTGTGCGGACCGCGGTCGATTTTGTGCGGCCCGCTGAGGTGGAAATCTATGGGGTACTCTATAAATATGAGGTTTTGGATTTAAATTGATATTTTGACCTAGAGAGCTCGGATTTTGGCAATATTTCGAAGGTTTTTCAAGAAATTCATCGGGGTAAGTGATTCTAACTCAGATTTGGCTAGAGTACATGAATCTATCATTGAATTCGTGATTTGGGATGAAATTTGGGAAGAAAATTATGAAATCTTTCAAAAATATAAAATGATGATTTGAAGGACCAAATGGTATAGGAATTGGATAATTTTTGTATGGATAGACTCGTGAGAATATAAAGATTCTAGTTTTGTGAATTTTGTCAAATTCTGAGATGTGGGCCCGGGGTCGGGTTTGACCAATTTCTGGAATTTTGTGATAATTCGATTGTTTTCACTTGGGCTTTGTTCCCTTGGCATATTGTGATGTATTCGATCTGATTTTGGATAGATTCGACACGCGTGGAGGCCAATTCGAGGGGCAAAGGCGTCGCGAGCTAGAGAATTAGCCGATTCGAGGTGAGTAATGGTTGTAAATGATGTCCTGAGGGTTTGAAACCCCGGATTGCACATCGTAGTGTTGTATTGAGGTGAGACACATGCTGGGTGATGAGCGTGGGGTCTTTTACTACTGGGGATTGTGACTTGGTCCGTCCCGATTGATGCCTTTACCGTGTATTTGACTGAAACTTATTTGTTATCGTCATGATTTGTGTTGATTGCCATATTTGGGCTTCGTGCCAAATATTTGAACCCTCCGGGGATTTTTATCACTAATTCCTCACTGTTTGACTTATTGCTTGAATTCAGGCTTGTTGATATTTACTGTTTTACAAACTCAGCCACTTTTATTCGTATTTGAACTAAAATGATGTTTTGGGCTGAAAACTACTATTTACTAATGCCCGAGGGGCTTGTGATGATTTTCGGACTGAGTGAGGCCGAGGGCCATATGTGAGGATATGCTGAGTGATATAAGGCCAAGGGCCTGAGATACTTTTTATTGCCACGAGATGGCTTGATATTGCGCTTGGGCCGTAAGGAGCCCCTCCGGAGTCTTAACCCCCACAGTGAGTGCGGGTACCCGTCATGATTTGAGAGTGAGCCCGAGGGGCTAATACTGTTTTGAGTGATTGATACTGTGCCCGAGGGGCGGATTTCTACTTGTTATTCACCTGCTAAATTACCTTTTTTACTTGGTTTAAAGGAGCTTCATTTGATTTCTTCATGGATTTACCGCCTTAAGTGATTTTACTGCTTGATATAGAATTGCTTTGTGCCTTTACGTGTTTTCTTCCTTTCAGCCATTATTTATGATTATTACTCGCTGAGTCGGAGTACTCAAATTACTCCCTGCACTGTGTGTGCAGATTCAGGTGTCACAGAGTCCGCCCCTAAGTGCTGATCCTCCCAGTCCAGGCAGGATTTTCTGAGACTACGAGGTAGTTGTTGGCGTCCGCAGCCCCCGTGCCTCCCTTATCTTACTATTTTCTTGTTCTTGAACTTCTGTAACGGATTTCGTATCTAGTAGACTGGTATCCGGAACTATTAGTTGCTCATGACTTGTGACACCCTGGTTTGGGCTGTGTCGGGATGGTTTTTACTGTTGTTATCGTTAATTCCGCAAATTATGGTTATTATATCATGTTGTAGAACTACTTATGGTATTTAACTGCTTAAATCATCAATCGGGACAGACTAAGTCACAATCCCAAGTAGTAAAAGACCCCACGCTCATCACCTAGCACGTGTCTCACCTCAATACAGCACTACGATGTGCAATCTGGGGTTCCAAACCCTCAGGACATCATTTACAACCATTACTCACCTCGAACCGGCTAATTCTCTAGCTTGCGATGCCTTTTCCCCTCGAATTGGCCTCCACGCGTGTCGAATCTATCCAAAATTAGAACAAATATGTCACAATATGCTAAGGGAACAAAGCCCAAGCGAAACAATTGAATTATCACAAAATTCCAAAAATTGGTCGAACCCGACCCCCGGGCCTATATCTCGGAATTTAACAAAATTGACAAAACTAGAATCCTTATACTCTCACGAGTCTATCCATACGAAAATTATCCAATTCTGATACCATTTGGTCCTTCAAATCATCATTTTATACTTTTGAAAGATTTCACAATTTTCTTTCCAAATTCCATACCAAATCACAAATTATATGATGAATTCAATGATAGATTCATGTACTCTATCCAAATATGAGTTAGAATAACTTACCCCGATGAATTTCTTGAAAAACCTTCGAAAAATCGCCAAAATCCGAGCTCTCTAGGTAAAAATATCAAATAAAATCCAAAATCTCGTATTTATAGAGTATCCCACAGATTTCCACCTCCGCGGGCCACAAAAAATTGACCGCAGTCCGCACAAAACTAGTGCGGTCCGCACAAAAACGACCGCGGCCGCACAAGCTTTCCTTTGCAGTGACATGCTTTAGTATTTTGGACATAACTTTCGCTAGAGATTTCCAAATTGCGATATATTTACCTTTTTGGAAACTAGACACGAAGGCATACAACTTTTGTTTTTGTATAATCTCAAAACTGCTTGTGGATCAAAAGATAAGATCTTCGGAAGTAGGACCAGCATAATGTTCTTCACCACGGCCGCACACCATTTTGGGCAGTCCGCACAACACCTACCACAGCCGCGCTTCATTTTGTGCGGTCCGTACAGTACATACCGCGGCCGCACTTCTTTTTGTGTGGACCACGCGGGTGAGTTCCGAGGCCTGCAACCTTTCTGAACCTGCTACAGCTATGATTTTCGGCCTAAAACATCCCGGAACCTACCCGAAACTCCCGAAACTTCAAACCAATTGTACCAACACATCCCATGACATCGTTCAAACTTGTTCAAAACTTTTTAATGCTCACACCAACATCAATCACCAATTTAACATAGGATTCAAGCCTAAGAACTTCAAGAACTCTTAAATTATGCTTTTGATAAAAAAATCTATCAAATCTCGTCCGAATGACCTAAAATTTTGCACACACATCCCAAATGACACAACGAAGCTACTGTCACTTTCAGAGTTCCATTTTGATTCCTACATCAAAATCTCGCCTATCAACCGGAACCGCCAAAATATCAACTTCGCCAATTTAAGCCTAAATCTTCTCTACAACTCCAAAACCCATTCCTATCGCGTTCCTAAGTCACAAATCACCTCCCGAAGCTAACCGAACCATAAGAACTCACTTCCAAGCCTTCTAACACATATGTCAACATCCGGTTGACTTTTCCAACTTAAGCCTTCTTAAAAGAGACTAAGTGTCTCATTTCTTACCAAATCCTCTCCGAACTCGAACTAATCAACCCGATAACATAAAACACGGATAACGAAGAGTAAAGAAGCTAAAAAGGGGGAAAACAGAGTGGTAACTCTTGAGACGACTGGCCGGTTCATCACATTCAAACATATATTTTATGAGTGGGGGAAGTGCTCTAGAGTGTGAGAGGGATTACTCAACTAATTGGTCCTCAATTCTTGCTCAAATCTTGGAAGATTAACAAGGAAAACTCACTAGGTCTTCATCCTAGAGGTAAGATTCTACACCCTAATCCTCATTTTCGAAATTTAACTAAAAATAGGTATTTAGTAAGGCAATTCTTAGGTGTAGGAGTTGTTCATCTTGCATGCATATGTTATTGGTCACATCTAAATGCAAGCCTCTAATGAGGTATGACACAGTCGTTTGCAATAATAAAATCCAACAAATAGCTGGGATCGAATCCGTAGGGAGCTGAGATAAGAATTAGTAGTATATATTCGGAGTGAGTATGTGAAGTATCTAGATTGCACTTCCACAAACAAGGTATTGTTTTTTATTCAAAAAGTACGGTAAGGATTGCAATTCTAATGGTATAAAACTAGAGAAGATTGTTTTTTAATGTTTTTCAAAGATAAGGCCTAGGGCTGTGACCATAACCTAGGTGTTTGCATAATGGGATAAAGACTTCTATGGTTTTTTATTGAATGGGGTGTATTATAGCTCACAACACTACGTTGCCCACTCAATACCTCCCGGTCAGAGAGTTGTTTTGCCCAATTTGGATTTCTCAAGTCCAAATGGGTATCTGCCAAAACGGTCGATAAGAGCTCAAGTCAGGTTATTACTATCTCTAGGTTGAACCGTTTAATTGGGTTACTATTAGTTTATATGAGTCCACCAAACTATAGAGTGCCTGGTCCTCTATGAGTTTCCACTGAGAATACTAATGAAGAAGTAAATAAAATAGACATGGGTTTTTTACGTGGAAAAATCCCACTCAAGGAGACAAAAACCACGACATACACTTTAAAGCTTTTAACTTCACTAACTTGTTATCACACTATTACAAGCCACTTTGTAATGACTCTATTACAAAGACTTCAACTCAACTAACTCGTTATACACTTACCACAAGCCACATTGTCACTCACTGCTTACAAAAACTTTAACTTATGACTAACTCTAGTCACAACACAAACTTAGAAGGTTTGTGATTTTTGGGTTTCCTAAAACACAACTTCTAAGAAAGCAAGATAGGAGTTACAATGAAGAACAAATAACAAGATTACAACTCAACTACGGATACATATAGACTCATAGTGAAACTAATCCTTTAGTGGAGTTGTCTTCTTGTTCCTGACACACAAGTGACTTCAATGCTAGATCAACACTTTAATGCTTAAGAGAATATCACTAAATTCTCAAGTGAATATCTTCTGTCTTGCACCATATTGTTATACTACCAAAGACATCACAAGGATGATGTCAATTCTTGGTTGGTACACGCCTCTTCCCAATAGGAAGTGACTGCTGCACTGTCTGTTGCACTGTCTGCTGCACTGTTGCGTGTACAGTTGCAGGCAATCATCTTCTGCAGTTGCTTTCTAGCTGTATAGTTGACTTGTATTTCTATTAGAGAACACCAAAATATCAGGTCCCTGTCTTGTTCCTCTTTGTAGGAGTTCATTAGCTGGAGTTCAGGCGGAACTTCAGTCATTTGAAATGTATACCAAGTGAGTCAGGTTCCCTATCTGGTTCTTTACAGTAAGTTTGTTAGATCATCAAAACATAAACATAAGGCAAAGACATTGAAAACCCATCAATTTCCCCCTTTTTAATGATGACTAACTTAGGCATTGATAATATTTATTTAGAGCAGAAATAACCAGATGAGATACCCGAAACTTCACAAGCCCCCGACCTTTTGCTTTTGATTCCCCCTTAATTAGATCCCCCATTTCAATCAATTTCCATTGCATTTAGTGCTATACTGTACACTTCCCCTTTTTGGCATCATTAAAAATACACAAGAAGGCAAACAACATAAAGAAGTCTAGCACAGCCAACTTATGCCAAATATTTGCACACAACATGGCAGAAAAGAGAAGCCAAAGGAAAGCAGTATTGTACAAGCAAAAAGAGAAGTTGTTTCATTGATATGAACAATGGACTGAGCAAAACAGGAGCAACAATGGTGAAATCCAGCATGCCATCAACAAAAAGACAAACAAAAATAGAAACAACGACCACAAAACATCATAACAGAGGAAAAATGGTCACTAGGAGGTATCTAAGGGGCACTAGAAGAGGGAGACTAGGAGAGAGAAGCAACAAGGGTTTTGAGAACCAGGTCCACTCGGGCATTTGCAGACAACTGCTCTTCAAGCAGTTTTGCTCGAAGTTCATCATTTTCCTTTGTCAAGCGGGCAACTTGTTCATTGATGGAATTTATGGAACCGAGTCCTTTAGAAGCTTGACTGAGCTGAGTTTCTAGTATGTCATTCCGAGCCCTCAACCTTCTTATCTCTTCAGAAGCAGCATTTTGAGCATTTATTAGCTGAGAAATGGTCGATATGCTTCCACCAACCTTTTGTATGCACTCACATTCTTCCAGAGTTATTTTAGAGAAGGTTTGCTTGCGTGTGCCCACTTTGGGATTACCGAAAGGAATCTTGTAAAACTTAAACATTTGAGTGAGGAGAAAGCCATATGGAAGCCCATGATTCCCACCTTTAAAGTTTGCCACCTTTTGCATATGGTCTATCATGATTGCTGGCAGATTGATCGGGACAAACTCATCATGAGCCTCCATTAAGACCAAATCAGACTTTGTAGCAATAGACCGCCTCTCATAACGAGGTAAAAACACCTTATTGACCAGCTCAAAGAGAAGCTAATACTCAAGAAGTAGTACCTTCTTATGTATCTGTTCCCCCTGCTGAACAGCTTGATCTTTCATGATAGCTCTCCTAAAGTTAGCACCACAGACATCCTTGACTGAGGACATTCCTTCACATGGAATTTGGAGAACCTCCACCAATGTTGAAGCTTCAAGTACAATGTCTACTCCATTTACTGGCACACAGATGTGATCCCCCTCAATAGTTAAGAGAGATGCGTAGAAATTGTGTACCGCATCTTCGTACACTGTAGGCACATCCTCCTGAAACAAGTGCTCCCATTGCTGAAATTTCACTATCTCAAGAATTCGCCTCATACCCGCCATCTCTGAGATTGCCAGATCAAACATATGACCCACAAGACTTTCTGAGTTCTCAATCTCTCCTGCCAAAGACCACTGTCACTAGGAGAGAACCAGGTTCCCCTACAGTTTCCCGTTTTCATTTTCTAGATCCTTCAATAGACTTCCCTTTCCAACTTACAAACCCTACAGTATCTCCTTCAGATATAGCTTGCTCAACTACACTCTTCTTAGACTTACTGCTACCCTTCACAGATGTTCCACTTTGTTTTTCAATAGCTTCATCGGAAGCTCCATCCACAGACATCTGGATTTTTGTAGATCGTTTTACTAAGGAATTGGGTTCCTCTAGAGCATCTTCGTCAATTTCAGCCATTGGAATGCTTTTGCCAGTCACAAATTCCCCTTGTTTCATCAACCTCTTCTTCTTTGTCTTGACACTCCTCTTACTTTTTTACAACGTAGACTCTAGAGCCTCTTTCTGCTGCAACCTAGTAGTTGGTGAATTGGAAGAGGATTCTAAGGGCTTAGGATAAACAAGAGGTTCATGAGTTGATTTTAATGCAAGAGAATCAGGTCCTCCAACAGGTTTTTCTGTGACTGTTTCATGGACTGGAGACTCGATGGGCACCATGGTTATTTCATCGCCTAGGAATGGAGTTTCTTCCCCCTGATACTCAGACAAGAGATAGGCTCCTTCATTCTAAAGACTCTCAACAACGATAGCCATGATATTGTGTGTTGCTTCCTTTTTTGGTGACTTTGTGAGAGTCACTGAGTCCAAAATGGAGGAGTTCAGTACTGATCAGGACCATTGTCAGAGACCTCTGACACCTGAGAGGTAACACTTCCTGAGTGTTATTTGGTGAGATCAGAAGAGGGAGGAGACATGGGGTTTTTAACACATCGAAGGGAGATAGAGTTTGATGAAGAAGAAAAAATAATAGGAAATAAGGAGGAAATAGGTGTGGGTGCAGTAGCATTGGAAATAGTGGAAGAGTGAATTTCTGGAGATGACTTTAAAGATGATAGGGAAGTGTGAGTGGAGTTGATGGTAAGAGAACGAAAAGATTGTTCGATTGCGATTGTAGGAGAATTTGGTAGGGAATCTTGAGTGAGAGTGAAGTTAAGAGAGGATCACAGAGATACAAAGGAGATGAAGGTTCATGACTGCTGTGAGAGAGAGAGAGCTTTATGGGAAGAAGGGCTAATGATGAGAAGGGAGAGAAATGGGTTCTGAAGGATTTTTGAAACAATTGTAGGTTTGTGGGAATACGTTATCCACAAAGGAGGTAAATGGATTTGAAAGACAAGATGTGACTTGTAGACTTTGAAAAGTCGGATGATGTGGAAGTTGAATTAATTTTGTTAACCTTTTTGAGAAAGCATGCAAAAACAACATATTACTACTAACCTGTGGTACATGAAATTGATGCCTGAATGGTTTTTTGAAAAAGATTTTAGCAGCTCTTCTTTTGCAGTTCAACATTGTACTTTTAGGTTCTATGATCGTCATGCGTGTTTACCTACAATGGTATCGATGTAAGTTAGGCTTTGCCAGAAAATACTTTAGCTAGTTTTACCTGAAGGTGATTTTCATAGCCAATTGATGGGGTATCAAGTTCTCAATAAAGCTTCAATTCCCCAGCTTCACCCTATTTCTTTCAAAATGATCCTCGCTCAATGCTTTGGTGAAGATATCTATAATGTGATGCTCTTGTGCAGCAAAATCTCATACAAATAAGTCCCCTTTTCACATTATTTCTGAGACAAAGGTATCTAACATCAACGAGTTTGGTCCTCTTGCTAGACTAGGTTCTTTGTCATGTTAGGAGCATCTGCTTCAGTTGTTGAGAGAACCACTGGGTCATATTTCCTCGTACCCAATGAGATTAAGCATGATCCAATAGAATGAGTCATTCCAGATGTGCTCTTCTTGACCACCAGATAACCTTGTTTCCTTATGGGAACTGAAGTTTGATTAATAGAGGAACGAGTAAATTAACTAAAGTTCCCTGCACTCCTTGTTCTGCTACATGTGGAGTCTCTTGCATTATATTTCCAACTCTTTTTCAGCTTCAGTTAGTAGTAATAAAAGTACCAGGTTACTATTGAGAAGTGAAAGAAGATGTTGCATTGCCTTTACCTATCTACTTGATCTAACTCATCATATTAGCCTTGCCATTTGAAACATCAAATATTTCCCCAGGAACCAAAAGTGGTTCATTATCTTTATCATCACTATTTCCTCCCTTGTTAGAAGAAGGACTCTTGTTGAATAGCTCATGACCACTTTATTCCAGACATTGTGCCCTTTTGTTGCAGACTTTGCTTTAAGATGAATATCTTAAAAGGATTCCTTCATCACTTTTTGCATTAGACTTCCCAAGCCAGTCCTTCCCGTTGTTGAGATCATAACATTTGCATCCAAAGATTCTTGGATGAGTTAACTTCGGTTTTCTTCCATTGAGCATCTCTTGGGGGATTTTGTTTAGGAGGGACCTGATCATACACCTGTTTACCAAGTAGTAAGTAGTGTTTATTGCTTCTGCTCAGAATATTTTTGACGATTCCCCTGTTGATGAGCATTGTCCATACCATGTCTTCCAGAGTTCTGTTCTTCCTTTCAACAACACCATTTAGCTATAGAGTCCTTGGTGCTGAGAAGTTGTGAGTGATCCCATTTTCATTACTGGACTCATCAAATTTGGCGTTGATATATTCTGTCCCGTGGTCAGATCTGATACATGCTTCCTTCAGTTTTATCTTCACTTGGATCTTCCTGACAAATGTCGTAAATACCTCAAAAGTCTGTTTCTTTGCTCTAAGAAACAGTGTGTAGGTGGATCTAGAATTTGGCAGCCCACGAACCAGGTCTTTCTGAATCAGTTCATTCAGAAGTGAGAAGCTTGCATGCCCCAATCTTTTATGCTAAAGTTTTGCATCATTATCAACTGCCTTCAAGCAACTCATATCACCAGCTTGTAGGGATTTAAGGTCATCGACGTAGATGTTGTTGTATCTTTTGGCTACTAAGCCCACTTTACCAGTTACCAGATTGGTAACTGTGCGCACCCTTTTTGATAAGAACTCTACTTTGCTCCCTTTATCATAGATTTGAGAAACACTCAAGAGACTGTACTTCAGGCAATCCACATAGTACACGTTCTCAATCGAGTGTGACTAAGACTTTCCAATTTTTTCAACGCCGAGAATGTACCCCTTTTTTTATTTCCAAAGGATACATTCCCTTTCCTACAGGGCTTTTAGTGAGAGACAATCCATGGTGTTTCCAGTCATGTGCTTTTAGCATCCACTGTTCATGAACCAATATAGTCTACTTCCTCTCACTATTCCCTGCACATATAAATTATGGGTTAGATTTAGGAACCCAAACTAGTTTGGGTCCTTTTTTATGAGAAAAGGGATGGATAAGAGCTTTTCTAGTGCATGCATGCAATATTTGTTTCATGTAAGTGGTACCTGGTCCCTCTTTAGTAGTTACCTTTTCAGTAAAAGATTTGTTTTTCTGAACATATTGGACCTTGGCCTAGCAATTTTCTTTGAAGTGCCCATTGTTCCTACAGTGGGTACAAAGTCAGTTATCAGAAACTGTGACATACTTGCGATGAGGGTTGTAAGGAGTTTTCTCCTTTTGAAACCCGATTCCCTGCCTGTTTCCACTATTGTTGAAATACATGGCAGTGACAGCATCTGAGGACCAGGTCCACTTGAGATATTTCTCAAGATCAATTTTTACTTTCTTTAGTTCAGCTTGAAGCTGCCTATTTTTCTCAAGTTCACCACATAGACTAGGTTTAACATCATTCAATTCCTTTTCAACCTTGATGTGTGACTCACTAGCTACTTCTTTTCCTTTCTCAATACTTGCAGGCCTAAGTTCTGATTTGAGTCTCTCAATAGTTTCTTCTAGGTTAGTGATTATCACTAAAAAGTCATCCCTCTCTTTCTTAGTAGCTGCAATTTTCTCTTCTAGAGTGTGCTTTTCATTGCTAAAGCCTTCTATGGTTTTCTTCAAATCAACAACCACTACCATCAAGTCATCTTTCTCATTTTCTACACTATTTATTTGTTCATTCAAAACTTCCTTTTATTTTTTAAGATTAGCTATGGTCTCAATTAGATCCACTACACAGACCACCAGATCATCTCTAGATTATTCAGCGTCTCCTAGCTCTAGGGTCAATATCTCTTTATCATTAATAAGGCTATAATATGCATCAATTAGAACATTTGCTAATGACCTTAACTTCTTAGAAGAGTAGGACTTCAGATTTTTTTGAACATCTCTGAAATTTACCTCATCATTTTCATCCTCTTTATCATCGTCAGACTGAGCCATCAACGTAAACAGTGAGTCGTATTTCGTTGCTTCAGTTTTCACTGCCATCATGGAGCTATTTTCTACATCTGGTTCCCTTTCCTATTCACTGGAGGAGTCTCCCCAAGCAGCAAGAGCTTGCTTCACAATATTGTCAGCTGCACTTTTTCGACTAAATCGTTTGTCTGGAACCGAGTTCCTTTTTGCTACTTTGTCAGGATTTTGTTTGTATTGCTCCTATTTCAAAAGTGGACAGTCTTTGATGAAATGCCCTGGCTTTCCGCAATTGTGTCAGAGATCATTATTCCTTGCCTGACTTGAACTACCCCTCTTTGGTATACCACCATTTCTTCGAACCATCTTTTGAAACCTTTTAGTACGAGAGGCCATATCACTGTCTTCTTCACTTAAGTCACTGTTTTCAGCCTTGAGAACCAGGTTCTTTTCCTTCTTTAGCTCTCTCCTTTCACTGTCTTTCTTTCTTTTTATCTCATATGTCTTCAGATTACCAATCGGCTCATCCATGGTTAGAGTTTGTAGATCTTTAGCTTCAGTGATGGCATTCACCTTACTCTCCCAAGAGCCAGGTAGAACACTGAGAATTTTCCATACAAGCTTGTTTCTGGGAATAACATCTCCAAATGAATGAAGCTCATTTATAATGGATGTGAATCTAGTGTGCATATCTTGTATAGACTCATTATCCTTCATCTTGAAGAGCTCATACTCAGTGGTGAGCATGTCAATCTTAGACTATTTAACCTGAGTAGTTCCTTCGTGTGCGGTTTGCAATGCTTCCCATATTTCTTTGGCAAAATCACAAGCTGAGACTTTGTTATACTCATCAGTTCCTATACCATATACAAAGATTTTCTTGGCATGATAGTTCTTTTCTATGGCTTTTCTGTCAATATCACTGTACTCTTTTCTGTCTTTCGGCACTATTGGTCCAGTTTCTCAAGCTTCTTCATAGGAACATGTGGACCATCACAGATGATGTCCCATAGTTCTGAGTCTTCAGCCATTATAAAATCATGCATACGAGTCTTCCCCCAGTCGTAGTACTGACCATTGAATCTAGGAGGTCTGTAGGTTAATTTTCCTTCCTCAATGTGGAGCAGCCATTGAGATCCTTTCTAGGTGTTAACCTTTTGGAAAGAACCTGCTCTGATACCAATTGTTAGTTTATATGAGTCCACCAAACTATAGAGTACTTGGTCCTCTATGAGTTTCCAATGAGAATACTAATGAAGCAGTAAATAAAAGAGACAAGGGATTTTTATGTGGAAAAATCCCACTCAAGGGGTCAAAAAGCACGACCTACACTTGTAGGCTTTCAACTTTACTAACTTGTAATCACACTATTACAAGCCACTTTGTAATGACTCTATTACAAAGACTTCAACTCAACTAACTCGTGATACACTTATGACAAGCCACATTGTCACTCACTGGCTACAAAGACTTTAACTTATGACTAACTCTAGTCGCAACACAAACTTAGAAGGTTTGTGATTTTGGGTTTCCTAAAACACAACTTCTAAGAAATCAAGATAGGAGTTACAATGAAGAATAAATAACAGGATTACAACTCAACTACGGATACACATAGACTCATTGTGAAACTGATCCTTTAGTGGAGTTGTCTTCTTGTTCTTGACACACTAGTGACTTCAATGCTGGATCAACACTTTAATGTTTGAGAGAATATCACTAAATTCTCAAGTGAATATCTTGTGCCTTTCACCATGTTGTTATACTACCAAAGATATCACAAGGATGATGTCAATTCTTGGTTGGTACACGCCTCTTCCCAATGGTTAATGACTGCTGCACTGTCGTATGTACAGCTGCAGGTAGTCACTTTCTGTAGTTGCTTTCCAGCTGTATAGTTGACTTGTACTTCTGTCAGAGAACACCAAGGGATCAAGTCCCTGTCTTGTTCCTCTTTGTAGCAGTTCATTAGTTGGAGTTCAGGCTGAACTTCGTTCATTTGAAATGTGTACCAAGTGAGTCAAATTCCCCATCTGGTTCCTAACAGTAAGTTTGTTAGATCATCAAATTATAAGAAACATAACGCAAAGACATTGAAAACCCATCAATTACTCAATTGACCCAATTCCTTGTTAGTTAAGTTAACCTAGACTAGTCTCTCTTTATCAAGAAGAGACTAAGTCAAATAGGTATAAATCAACGTTTGCAACCATTAATTTCACAATTGAAGCATAAAACTAGGTAAATAACAAACACACATTCATAAACAAGCATAAAATTAATTACCTATAAGGTTTAAACACTAGGGTTGGGTCACAACCCTAGTAAAAATCAAGCTACTCATAGTAGGTATAGAAGAAAACATAATAAAACTTATATTGAAAGATTAAAATAAAAAGACCCACTGTTAAATCACCAAAATAAGCTAAAGTTTCCTATGGAAGCAAGAAGAAACGTCTACAACACTTTTAATATTCCAAACTTGACCTAATTTTGTGAAACTATTCTATTTATACAAAGCTGGAATTTTCGAACAAAAATGCCCTTTCAGAGGTTCTGCGGCCGCACAATTCCATGTTCGGTCCACACTTTGCTTCAGCCTTGACATGATTTGAATTTGCGGCTGCACAATTTTGAAATGCGGCCGCATATTCTGCGGTCCACACATTTTTGGGTGCGGCCGCACAAGGGTCTTTTGCATACCGCACATTTCTGAGTGCGACTGCGTAGTAGACTTCTGCGGCTGCACAATAATTGTGTGGTCCGCACTTCGTATAATCTTGAAATGAGAACTCTCTGAAATTCTACTCTAAGTTAGCTTATGCGGCCGCACATTTCATGTGTTGACTGCACCTTGCACTTGGTCTCTGATAAAAATTCATTCACAATCTGCGGCCGCAGATGGAAATCTGCGGTTCGTACTTGAGCTTTTGTGCCTGATTTTGTCCTTTAGTTCAGATCAATCTGTTACACCCCGTGATTTCAACAACCTTGACACCGTTATATACGTTTGATGTGGTATTTTGAGTGAAACATGTTTGTAAAAAAAAAGTTTGAAAATACGATTTTATATAAATATTAGTATTACCACTTTCGAATATACTTTAAATTATACACATATATAATATGAGAAAGGTTAATGATATTTTTTTATTGTAAAAATAGAAGTTATTTTCACACAAAAGAAGGTTAGTTTTTTTTTTACCATTTTAATAATTAAGCGTACGAAAATTTGTATTCTTTATATGAGATTAGAAAAATTAGAAGTTGAGAAAATATATGTAATTTCACATGGATATTTTAATGAAATAATAAATGCATGCATTAATTTTATATGGTACTACATGACCATGATAGTAGAGTATTTTATAGTAAAATATATAGAGTGTGTTAAAAGTGAGTGGTATTTAAGTAATTTGAGATAATTCTTAGTTATATAAATAAATTTTATATACATTAAGTACTAAAATATGGGGATAAGCATGTGATATATATCTTTTGTTTTAGTAGGCATTTTGTGTCATAAATGTAGGACTTCCACCGCTAATACATGGCTAGGTGGAAGCCAAACATTTAAAGATCATTTGTTCTTATATTTGGGAAGGCTTGCTAAGCATTGGAGTTAGAAGGGGTGTTTAATTGCCCCACATTTATGCACTACCTTGTTCCATCCTTTCTTTTTTTTGAAAAGGAATAAGATAATGACTAAGAAAACAGTGGCAGAAAGTACAAGAACACAGCCGAGCATCAATAAGCATGACAACATTAATAAATAAAGGTTCTAGCTTTGACAGAAGCAGATCGCTAAGAAATCATTGGCATAGAAATGGGAGGCAACCATCGAAACAAACTGGCATCACAATGCTGCCTCATTCTTATTTCTTAGTGTTTTACTTACTTTTCTCTCTGACCAATTATTCTTGGTTGAGTACATGAGTAGGCTCAGATTTGTGACAAAATAGGGCAAAGGAAAAGGACATAGCCATGGCTGCAAACAAGAGTAGCATACAACGACAACAACAATAACAATCTCAATCACAATCTATTTTACTCTGATACTTTCAACTGTTCTAGTAAGTTTTCTTGATTTACGTTTTATATTTTTACATATGGGTCTATTTATTCTTCATGTATTCCTTTTCTTTTTTTGGATTTCATATTTCAAAGGGTTTAGTCTAATATCTAGGTATTCTGATTTATCTCAAAATCAAGAAAACATGGAATCATATCATATCAAAAGTATAGTAATTTGTTTAGGGCCTTTGATGGGACATGAACACTATAATAATATTTGTGTTAGTACAATGATGTGTGCTTCATAATCTTGTCGGGTGGTTTTTGTTTAGATGTAAAACAGTTCAATCTTTCTAAAGAATATCATATGGATTTTTTCCCTACTCCGATTTTGCCGTCACGTTTTGTGTCGTAATTATCGTGTGTTAGAGGAATTGTCTAGAGAACTGGCTCGGATATGTTAAGACCATCCCTTCTTTCTTTTGGCATGGTCCAAATTATACAGAAGAAACGAGCAAATGCACAATTTCCATTTATTACTCTATTCATTACTAGGGGTGTCTATATTCTTGATTCCCTTGTGAAGTATTATTATCTTCTGTTCATGGGTCTCAAAATAATACGCAGTTGAAAATATTTATTCGGAAGGAATATTGAGATTTTTATGTATTTTTTATGCATTTCACCCATTCATACATATGCATTGACCTATGACCAGATGGCATTATATACGCGCATATATGTATATGGAATATGGAAAAAGGTTACGACATTATATATGCATGACCACCTGGTCAGCTGGTATACGTTGACGATTTTTCCACAGTGGCCGAGATGATATGATGGGACGCCATCAGAGGTGTGATGATGTTATGGCGTTATATACGCGTATATATAGGTATATATATGTATATGGGATATAGGAAAAGTTATGGCATTATATAGGCACCACCACCTGATCAGCTGATATACGACGATAATTTTGCCCATAGTGGCTGAGATGATATAATGGGATGCCCCCAGAGGCTTGATGATGATATGAATACATGTACCTATGCACGACATGACATTTATACGCATATGCATGTCACTATAAGTATTAAATGATATACAGAGTTATCCAGGCATACAGGTTGAGTTATGTACTCCATATTTCTTTAATGCTATTTATATATTTATTTACATGCCTTACATACTAAGTGCATTATTCGTACTGACGTTTTTTATTGGGGACGCTGCATTCATGCCTGCAGGTATAGATAATCAGCTTAACGAGCCCTTACAGTAGACGAGGTCAGCATTCAGCGAAGGATCGGTAAGACTCCACCTCATTCAGAGTGTAGCCAAGTCTATGAGTCATCGTGTCAGAATTTTACTACAGACTTATAGGTAGGCCGATACCCTATCCTACTCGATGTTAAATAATCTTAGAGGCTTTGTAGATAGAAGTTCATTTTGTACAATATGTCAGAGGTCTTGACGACCCATATGTATTCATGACTTATGAAAAATGGTTCAGTGATACAATGTTGCCCATCGATAGTTATACATTATGAGTTGTGGCCATGTTGGCCCATGATAGTTAGAAGAAAAAACAAAGAGCTGTAGCATGGTTCGCTCGGGCTAGTGCGGCACCGAGTGACAGCCATGCCTCCCCAAGTTTGAGGCGTGATAAAGTGGTATCAGAACGGGTCACGTCCTAGGGATGTTTACAAAGCCGTGCCTAGTAGAGTCTCACTTATGGGTGTGTTGCGCGTCACATTTATAATTTAGAGACTATATGGCATTTAGGAAATATTAACCTTCTTTTGTTTCCAGATCGTGCCATAGAGCTGAGTCGTAAAAAGTCGGTATTAAGCTTTCGCCAGATTTTGTATGCACCAGAGGTGCAGGTATTACAGTAGAGCTTTAGGGCGTAATTTCAACCTATGTTTAAGGGAGGTTATGAAAGAAACAGAAGATACAATATGAGATTGAAGGGTAACTAAGGTAAATGTGAGAAAGATATGAGATACTCCAGTACAAAAGGTTGTTAATAGTCGAGACTTCAGATATAGTTTTCATTTTAGTTTAGTTACAGAGGAGACCCTAGTGAAAATTTTCAAAATCTCTAAGAGTTAACATTCGAGGACGAATGTTCTAAAGTGGGGAAAGATGTTACACACCGTGGGTTTAACAACCTTGACACCGTTATATACGTTTGATGTGGTATTTTGAGTGGAACATTTTTGTAAAATAAAAGTTTGAAAAATATGATTTTATATAATTATTAATATTACCACTTTCGAATATACTTTAAATTATACACATATATAATATGAGAAAGGTTAATGAGATTTTCTTTATTGTAAAAATAGAAGTTATTTTCTCACAGAAGAAGGTTATTTTTTTTTACCATTTTAATAATTAAGCGTACGAAAATTTGTATTCTTTATATTAGTTTAGAAAAATTAGAAGGTGAGAAAATATATGTAATTTTACATGGATATTTTAATGAAATAATAAGTGTATGTATTAATTTTATATGGTATCACATGACCATGATAGTAAAGTATTTTATAGTAAAATATGTAAAGTGTGTAAAAAATGGGTGGTATTTTAAGTAATTTGAGATAATTCTTAGTTATATGGATAAATTTTATATACATTAAGTACTAAAATATGGGGATAAGCATGTGATATATATCTTTTATTTTCGTAGGCATTATGTGTCATAAATGTAGGACTTCCACCGCCAATACATGGCTAGGTGGAAGCCATACATTTAAAGACCATTTGTTGTTATATTTGGGATGGCTTGCTAAGCATTGGAGTTAGAAGGAGTGTTTAATTGCCCCACATTTACGCATTGTCTTGTTCCATCCTTCCATTTTATTGAAAGGGGATAAGATAAAGACTAAGAAAATAGTGGCAGAAAGTATAAGAACACAGCCGAGCATAAATAAGCATTACAACATCAATAAATAAAGGTTCTAGCTTTGAGAGAAGCAGAACCCAAAGAAAACATTGGCATAGAAATGGGAGGCAACCATTGAAACAAACTGGCATCACTATGCTGCCTCATTCTTATTTCTTAGTATTTTACTTGCTTTTCTCTCAATAACTGGTTGAGTACATAAGTAGGCTCAGATTTGTGACAAAATCGGGCAAACGAAAAGGACACCGCCATGGCTGCAAACCAGAGTAGCATACAACGATAGCAACAACAACAATCTCATTCACAATCTACTTTACTCTGACACTTTCAACCGTTCTAGTAAGCCTTTCTTGCTTTACGTTTTATATTTTGACATATGGGTCTATTTATTCTTCATGTATTTCTTTTCTTTTTTTGAATTTCATATTTCAAAGGGTTTAGTCTAATATTTAGGTATTCTGCTTTAGCTCAAAATCAAGAAAACATGGAATCATATCATATCAAAAGTATAGTAATTTGTTTAGGACCTTTGATGGGACATGAACACTGTATTTATATTTATGTTAGTACAATGATGTGTGCCTCATAATCTTGTCGGGTGGTTTTTGTTCTGCTGTAAAACAGTGCAATCTTTCTCAAGAATATCATATTGATTTTCCCCCTACTTCGATTTTTCCGTCACATTTTTTGTCGCAATTGTGAGGTGTTAGAGGAATTGTCCAGAAAATCGGCTCGGGTATGTTAAGGTCATACTTTCTTTCTTTTGGCCCTTGTCCAAATTATACAGAAGAAACGAGCAAACGCACAGTTTCCATATATTACTCTATTCATTACTAGATGTGTTTTTTTCTTGATTCCAGTGTGAATTATTATTATCTTCTGTTCATGGGTCTCAGAATAATACGTAGTTGAAAACGTTTATCCGGAACGAATATTGAGATTTTTACGTATTTTTCATGCATTTCACCCATTTATACATGTGCATTCACATATGATCAGATGACGTTATATACGCGTATATATATATATGGGATATGAGAAAAGGCTACAGCATTATATACGCATCGCCACCTGATTAGCTGGTATACGTTGATGATTTTCCCATAGTGGCCGAGATGATATTATATATATATATATATATATATATATATATATATATATATATATATATATATATATATATATATATATATATATATATATATATATATATATATATATATATATATATATATATATATATATATATATATATATATATATATATATATATATATATATATATATATATATATATATATATATATATATATATATATATATATATATATATATATATATATATATATATGGGATGCCCTCAGAGGCTTGATGATGTTATGAATACATGTACCTATGCACGACATGACATTGATACGCAAATTCATGACACTATAAGTATTAAATGATATACAGAGTTATCCAGACATAAAGGTTGAGTTATGTACTCCATATTTCCTTCATGCTCTTTATATATTTATTTACATGCCTTACATACTCAGTACATTATTCGTACAGACGTCCATTTTTTGGGGACGCCGCATTTATGCCTGCAGGTATAGATAATCAGTTTGACGAGCCCTTATAGAAGACAGAGTCAGCATTCAGTGAAGGATTGGTACGACTCCACCTCATTCGGAGTGCAGCGAAGTCTATGAGTCATCATGTTAAAATTTTACTACAGACTTGTGGGTAGGCCGATACCCTGTCCCATTTGATGTCAAATAATCTTAGAGGCTTTGTAGATGGAGGTTCATTTTGTACAATTTGTCAGAGGCCTTGACAGCCTATATGTATTCATGACTTAAGAAAAATGGTTCAGTGATACAATGTTGCCCATCTATAGTTATACATTATGAGTTGTGGCCATGTTGGCCCATGATAGTTAGAAGAGAAAAAAAGAGTTGTAGAGTGGTTCACTAGGGCCAGTGCGGCACCGAGTGCCAGCCACGCCTCCCCAAGTTTGGGCGTGACAAAGTGGTATCAGAACGGGTCGTGTCCTAGGAAAGCTTACAAATCCGTGCCTGGTAGAGTCTCACTTATGGGTATGTTGCGTGCCACATTTATAATTGAGAGGCTATACTTACTTTTCTCTCTGACCAATTATTCTTGGTTGAGTACATAAGTAGGCTTAGATTTGTGACAAAATCGGGCAAAGGAAAAGGACACCGCCATGGCTGCAAACTAGAGCAGCATACAACGATGACAACAACCATAATCTGAATCATAATCTATTTTACTCTGATACTATCAACTATAGTCTAATATCTAGGTATTCTGCTTTAGCTCAAAATCAAGAAAACATGGAATCATATCATATCAAAAGTATATTAATTTGTTTAGGACCTTTGATGGGACATGAACACTGTATTTATATTTGTGTTAGTACAATAATGTGCGCCTCATAATCTTGTCGGGTGGTTTTTATTCTTCTGTAAAACGGTGCAATCTTTATAAAGAATATCATATGAATTTTTCCCCTACTTCGATCTTGCCGTCTCATTTTTTGTCGCAATTATCGTGTGTTAGAGGAATTGTCCAGAGAACCGGCTTGGGTATGTTAAGGCCATCCCTTCTTTCTTTTGGCATGGTCCAAATTATACAGAAGAAACGAGTAAATGCACAGTTTCCATATATTACTCTATTCATTACTAGGGGTGTCTATATTCTTGATTCCCGTGTGAAGTATTTTTATCTTCTGTTCATGGGTCTCAAAATAATACGCAGTTGAAAATGTTAATCCGGATGGAATATTGAGATTTTTATGTATTTTTCATGCATTTCACCTATTTATACATGCGCATTGACCCATGACCAGATGCCGTTATATACACGTATATTTGTATATAGAATATGGGAAAAGGTTACGGCATTATATACGCATCACCACCTGATCAGCTGGTATACGTTGATGATTTGCCCACAGTGGCCGAGATGATATGATGGGACGCCCTCAAAGGCGTGATGATGTTATGGCATTGTATACACGTATATATAAGTATATATATGTATATGGGATATGGGAAAGATTATGGCGTTATATACACACCACCACCTGATCATCTGGTATATGACGATGGTTTTCCCCACAGTGTCTGAGATGATATGATGGGATGCCCTCAGAGACTTGATAATATTATGAATACATGTACCTATGCACGGCATGACATTCATACGCATATGCATGACACTATAAGTATTAAATGATATACAAAGTTATCCAGACATACATGCTGAGTTATGTACTCCATGTTTCTTTCATGCTCTTTATATATTCATTTACATGCCTTACATACTCATTACATTATTCATACCAACACCCTTTTGTTGGGGACGCTACATTTATGCATGCAGGTATAGATAATCAGTTTGACGAGCCCTCACAGTAGATGAGGTCAGCATTCATCGAAGTATCGGTAATACTCCACCTCATTCAGTGTGCAGCCAAGTCTATGAGTCATCATGTTAGAATTTTACTACAAACTTATGGCTAGGCAGATACCCTGTCCCATTTGATGTCATAGAATCTTAGAGGCTTTGTAGACAGAGGTTCATTTTGTACAGTATGTTAGAGGCCTTAACGGCCCATATGTATTCATGACTTAAGAAAAATAGTTCAGTGATACAATGTTGCCCACCTATAGTTATACATTATGAGTTGTGTCCATGTTGGCCCATGCTAGTTAGAAGAAAAAAAAGAGTTGCAGAGTGGTTTGCTCGGGCCAGTGCGGCACCGAGTGCCAGCCACACCTCCCGAGGTTAGGGGCGTGATACACTCCTTCTTGAGTTGGATTTAATCATAGTGGATTATTTTCCAATACTCCTGCAATTAAGCATATTTCATCAGTTTTCAGGAGTATAATTTAACGTTTTTGGACTAAAACGAAGGCTAAAAGATGCTAATAAGTAGTCAAAATCCCCACTTATCAACTCCCCCAAACGTAAACTGCTTCTCCTCAAGAAAATAAGGTAATTCCCACCTCCACAAGTTAAGAGTTATTCCTGCTAATCTAAGGTGCATCAATAACACATCAATTGGGACCAACAATTACCCACAACACTTATGAATTATCAACAAGACAATGATTTGAATTCTTAAGCACAGATAGTTCTAATGTGACACTTGAGTATCAAAAGTTGACTTTATTCATCAAGGAAGCTTGCTGTTTTATGTAGGTCATTTTGGATCCCATACTCCTCCTCTTCTACTCTCCGTTAGCATATCTCACTTAAGAATGTATCACTCAATTCAAAGATTTGTGAAATGTTCGCTCTTCTCTCTCAAAAGAATGTTACAAGTACGACTCTAAGTACCATATGCTTTCCCCTCATATAGATCACCACTAATGTAAGTTCACTCGGCTTGAATTCATGTAGGGATTTTTCGGAAAGTAATGAAGGCTTTTGGACTAAGGTTTGATATGTTGGAATAGAACGGGTTCATCTTTCTTTAAGCAATCCATCTTCTCTTTTTGGCTCATGTTTTACCGACTCTTTGAAACATTTTCTTTTTCCTTAGGGGGACTAGAGAGATTGACATCACTCTTTCTTGGTCATGATATTCATTTTCTCCTTCTTTGTGTTCTCCATGCTCTGCATCGTTACTTTTCTCTGAATATCTTCAACTCTTTTACTTATTCACTTTCTTTTTACATTTTTCTTTTTGTTCTTTCTTTATTTCTTTTTCTTTGCCTTTACTTTCTTCATTTATTTTCTCTTTCTGTTCCTTGGTACCTTTTTCAAACTCCTCGTCTCTCCCCTAAGACTGGCTAGATGGCGCCACTAGTGCTGCTGGGTCTACTGGTATTGCTGGAGCTGTCTCCATCAACAAACCAAATGGAAGGTCTCCAGCGACTGCTATCTTGGTGACCTCTCGCCTCAATATGTCCACTAATTTTTTGGAAAGCCGGGGATTTCCTCATCTTCTTTACTTTCTTCCCAAGCTCCTCAATCACTCCTCTATGTTCCACCAAAGTGTCCATGATGGTCTTTTGGTTCTCCAAAATTTTCATCAAAGTGTACTCCATTGTTGGAAGAATCTGGGGAGCTGGGGTAGATGTCTGTGCTGCAACAACACTAGATAGGTCAACCAGATTTGCAGTAGCTGTCTGGATCCAGTTATTGAGGCTTGTCAGTGTGTGGGAGACTCGCAGCGCAGAAAGTGGATGAGGAGGCATAAGTACCGGCCTCAAAGTAGAAGTGGAGTCAACTGATGCTGATGGCCCTAAAGATGAAGGTGTTGGCATGGCGGCTGTATTGGTGGAAAGCCCGGCTGTAGTGGAAGGCATGTCTACTGAATCAGCAACTACCACCGAAGGCTCATCAAACTGACCTATAGTAGTTGTCGGCTGACCCTTATTCTTCGGGTTCCTAGGGTCCTTTAGATAATACAAAGTAAAGGGCTTTTCGCCCGAACCATCGTTTCAAAACTCTTTGATTTCACCCCTGCATCCGTAAGATACTTCGTGATAGTGTTGGGATATGGGTAGGAGATGCCACCCTGCCTACCAACCAGAGACAAGTTAGCCGGCATCACGACACCCATATTGATTGGGTACTTGTGTATTATAGAAACAACTAGAACTGCCATCAAGATTCGCAGATTGTTTTCATTTTGTCATGGATCTAGTCGACTGCACACAAAGGTCTGCCATCCATTTGCTTCAAAGTTAAGGGAGTTCCACTAAATAGTAACCCCTACTGTGATCTATGTTGGTGGTGGTCCCAGAGCTGCCAAAATCTCAGCTAGCTAAGGGAGAACTGCATCACCCAGTACAAACTTCTCCAAATATTACACCGGTTCTACATCCTCAAACCCTAAATATGTGTTCAGGGTGCTCTGATCGAATCTCGCCTTAAGTCTCTCACTTCTGTCTCCTTGGTCTTCTTCTTGATATGTGCTACATTGGCGTAAAATTCCCGGACCTGGTGCTTTTTGGCCTCCACCACTCTTTTAGTGAACCATGTCCACCTTTTTCTCTCCCGGAGTTGCCTCGACATCACCAGGTTGTACCTATCCAAATCCTTCAATACAAACGATACTCAAGAGTGAGCGATCTCTGAGGCCACCACTCTTAGAATATGTTAAATACTGTCAAGCTCATGAAACTATCTTCCCAAACTTCTTTCTTTTTTGACCTCTCAAGACCGACAACTCTAGTATCACCCCCTCGGCCATCATCTGTAATATCATCCCCATCAACTGTAGTAGCTGGTGCGTCGGAGGCATGTGTAGATAAATGCTCAGAACCTTGACTGTCATCTTTCGAGCCCTTGGAAGTGCTTGCTGAGGTGGAAGGCTCATCTCAAAACTGAAATCTCTCCCGAAGCTGCTGTGGCTGTGATTGAGCATCAGGATTCTCTTGCACAGAGTCTCCCTCTGATGCTTCCCTGGACAGGACATATGAACTTGACTCAGTAGGCTTTGGAGCTCTCCTGACTGTTGCATTTTTTGGCTATAACTCTTTGCACAGCGAGTGGTAGGGTAATCTTGCCTCAGCCTTGGGAGGGTTCACCCCTTCCCTTTGATGTATCACCATATAACCGAGATCTAAGCATTTTTCTGCAATAAACAGCAACATAAGTCAGTTGTAGTTTAAGTGTAGACAAGCAAAAAGTTGCTGACAAAAACATTATGCAGGGTGGGGAAGTGCGGTCCGCACATTTTTTAGTGCGGCCGCAGATGGGGTTGTGAGAACCACACAACCTAAAAGTGCGGTTGCAGTGATGATTCTGCAGTCCACAAATTTTTTGAGTGCAACCGCACATCTGAAATGCAGTTCGCACAATTTTGGGTGCGTCCGCACATTGGAACCTCAAAAATAACAACTCTCTGAAGATAGAGAAGTGCTTGATCTACGGCCGCACACACTTTTCTGCGGTCGCGGTTGAGTTTTTGCAGACTGCATAATTTCAAGTGCGGTCCGCACTTTCATACTACACACAGTGCCCTATCCTACAGATCTATGGACCGCACAATTCCTTGTGCAGCCGCACAATTCAAAATTAATCGGGCAGAAAACATAGGGTTTCAATTTTTGCACACAAATTTGATATGGTAGTAGGAATTAAACATTATCAACTAATAACCATCTCCCATATAGAAAATAGGAGTTTACCAACACAAATTATAATCCACATGATTATGAATTTGATAATTGGTCTAAAAATAACTAAACAAATTATAAACTAAATTAAGAAAATTGAAAAATTCTAAAGTTTATTTAAACATACCAACGATGAAATAATGCTAAGGAAGGATCAAAGATGATGAATAAAGTGTCAGATGAGTGAATAAGTTGAGTTCAATTTTTTTGCCTTTGTTTTAGTTTCTCAGAGTTTGTAAAGTTTCAACAGTAGAGTGATGCCTACTATTTATACTTAACGGGATGGCGAAAAGTTCAAGAAATGAGTGCTACCATAGAATTCCTTCTGCGGTCCGCACTCTGTTACCTGATGCACATTTTCCCTTTTGATGATCTGTGGTCCACAAAATTATGTGTGCGATCGCAGATTTTGGTGCTTATCGCACATTTCCTTATGCGGTTGCGCATTGGTCATTTCTCTGAAGGCAAACTTCAGAGAGTATGCAATTTTTGATTTCCAGTTGTGCAGTCCGCACAAGAATTGTGCAGCCGCAGATCTCTTATGTTGTGGCATTCCCAATTGTGTGGTCCGTACTTTTGCCTTACTTAGCAATTTTTTTAGCATAGTCCTTGAAAAGCACACTCATTCCTGCAACACACTACAAAACTAGTTAGCACAAAATAAGACTTATCTAAAGAAAAAGAAAAACAAAAAGAAAAAGAAACATGATTTGCCTCCAAAGAAGCGCCTGATTTAATGTCACAGCAGAATGCAAATTACCATCACTTGGAATGAGTCACTGCCACGACATGGCCATCATCAACTTTTCCCAGATAATGCTTCACTCAGTGACCATTGACTCTAAACACCTCATATTTTTTATTCTTCAAGTCCAATGTACCAAAGGGTGTCACACCCATAACCTCAAACGGGCCACTCTATTTAGACTTCAACTTTCCTATAAACACCCGTAATTAAGAATTGAATGACAACACAAGAGCACGTTCTTTAAATTCATTATTCCGAATGTACTTGTCATAGAGGTACTTCATTTTCTCCTTGTATAAGGACAAACTTTTGTATGCATGGTATCAGAACTCATCCAACTCATTCAATTGTGCCACCCTTAATTTGGCGGCGACATCCCACTCAAGATTCAACTTCCTTAAAGCCCACATGGTTTTGTGCTCAAGTTCCACCAGAAGATGACAAGCTTTGCCGAACACCAACCGGTATGGAGACATTCCTACTGGTGTTTTGTAAGCTGTCCTATAAGCCCACAAAGCATCATCAAGTTTAATGGACCAATCCGTCCGGTTGGCATTCACTATTTTGGACAAAATACTCTTTATCTCCCAGTTGGAGACTTCCACTTGACTGCTTGCTTGAGGATGATAGAGGGTCGTGACTTTATGAGTGACACTATACTTGTTGAGTAAGGTGTCAAAACCTTTGTTGCAAAAATGTGATCCCCCATCACTTATGATAGCCTTTGGAGTACTAAATCTTGTAAAAATATTCTTCTTCAAAAATGCCACCACACTTATCGCTTCATAGTTGGGTAAAGCAACGACCTTAACCCATTTGGACACATAATCAACCGCGACCAAGATGTAGGTGTTTCCACAAGAACTCACAAAAAGACCCATGAAGTCAATACCCCACACATCAAAAATGTCAATCTCCAATATGGTGGTAAGAGGAATTTTATTTTTATTTGAGATTCAACCGGCCCATTGACATTCATCACAATGCTTGTTAATGTCACTTGGATCCTTGTATAGAGTGGGCCAAAAGAAACTGCAACTTAACACTTTGGCCACCGTTCCTTCTCCATCATCATGACCACCATACAACGAAGAATGACAAGACTCAAGAATTTCACCTTGTTCCTCCTCTGGTATACATCTTCTAATCACTCCATCCGTACAAATACGAAAAAGGTATGGTTCATTCCAATAATAGTTTTGACAATCCCGTTTGAGATTTTCCTTTGGTTTGAGGAGAACTCAACCGGAATGATACTTCTCACATGATAATTTGCTAGATCCGCAAACCAAAGCACATCTTTCATAGATATAGACAAGAGTTTCTCATCGGGGAAGGAGTCATTGATTTCAAGGTCATAATGCTACCTCCCCTTCTCCTTCAAATGAGACAAGTGGTCTATCACTTGGTTTTCTCTCCCTTTTTTATCTTGGATGTCTCTATCAAACTCTCGCAGCAAAAGTACCCATCTCATCAACTGGGCTTTGGAATCTTTCTTGGTCATAAGATATCGAAGTGCTGCATGATCCGTATAGACAATTACTTTTGCACCCATCAAGTACGGGCGAAACTTCTCAATAGCACACACAATGGCAAGAAACTTCTCAATAGCAAACACAATGTCAAGAAGCTCTTTCTCCGTAACGGTGTAGTTGACTGGGGCACTATTCATAATCTTACTTGCATAATAGACCGCTTGAAAAATCTTATTGATGTGTTGCCCCGAAATAGCCCCTACCGCTACATCAGTTGCATAGCACATGAGCTCAAAAGGAACACTCCAATTTGGAGCGTTAATGATGGAAGTAGTAGTCAACTTGAGTTTTAACAAATCAAAGGCTCTCATGCAATCATCATTTAAAAACTTGGCATATTTCTCCAAAAGCTTGCACAACGGGTTTACCATTTTAGAGAAATCCTTGATGAAACGCTGGTAAAATCCCGCGTGGCTTAAGAAACTCTACACACCTTTCACTGAAGTTGGAGGTGGAAGTTTATAAATAACCTCAATCATTGCCTTGTCGACTTCAATGCCATTATTTGAGATCTTGAGGCCAAGGATAATGCCTTCCTCAACCATGTAATGACATTTCTCCCAATTGAGCTCCAAGTTTGTTTCTTCACATCTTGCCAATACTTTATCCAAGTTTGCTAGACAATCATCAAAAGAATTCCTGACCACTGCGAAGTCATCCATGAAGACTTCAAGGTAATCCTCCACCATGTCCTGGAAGATCGCCATCACACACCTTTGAAAAGTCTTAGGTGCATTGCACAACCCAAATGGCATCCGCGAGAATGCGAAAGTACCATAAGGAGATTTAAAAATAGTTTTCTCTTTATCCTCCAGAGCAATAAGAATTTGGTTGTAGCTGGAATACCTACCAAGGAAACAATAGAAAGCACGACTGGCTATTCTATCAAGAATTTGATCTAGGAAGGGAAGTGGAAAATGGTCCTTCCTTGTGACTTTGTTGAGCTTACGATAGCCCATACACACTCTCCAGCCAGTCACCATTCTTGTAGGAATCAACTCATTCTTATCATTGGTGACCACCGTTTTGCCCCTTTTATTTGGGTCACATTGAACCAGAGAATTCCACGAACTATCTAAAATGGGGTAAACAACCCCGACATCCAACAACTTGATGATATTCCTTTTGACAACTACTTCTGTGGATTCATTGAGTCTCATTTGATGTTCAATGGATGGTTTGGCACCTTCCTCCAAGTTAATCTTGTGCATGCAAAATACTGGGCTTATTCCTCGAATATCCGCCAATGTCCATCCAATAGCCTTCTTCCTCTTTTGTAGCATTGCCAATGTAGAATCGACCTGCACGTTAGCCAAACAAGAGGAAAGAATAATCGGTAAAGTTCTTCAACGGCCAAGAAATTCATTCTGAAGATATGAAGGCAATGGCTTAAACTGCAAGATGGGAGGCTCCTCAACTGAAGGCTTTGTTGGAGGAGTGCTTCTATTTTTAAGATCCATGGATAATTTTCGGGTCTCATAAGTATACGACCCCATTCCTTGTAAAGAGTTCACACATTCCACGTAACCCTCCATTTCTTCATCATCACAATTGAGCAAGATGGCCTCCAATATATCATCAACATTCATCACCGCTCTTGTTTCATCCACAGTCACATAGGTCACCAAGTCCATGAAAGAGCACACCTCATTGCTATTGGGTTGCCTCATAGACTTACATACATGGCAAACCACTTTTCATCACCAACCCGGAAGGTAATTTCTCTATCTTCAACATCAACTAGAGCCTTCCCCGTAGCAAGGAAAGGTCTTCCAAGAATAATCTGCACCTCATAGTTAATCTCACAATCAAGAATAACAAAATTTGCCGGAACAATGAATTTATCAACACGAACCAACACATCATCAATCACTCCCAATGGTCTCTTCATGGTACAATTGACCATTTGTAATCTCATAGATGTGAGTCTTGGTTTCCCAATTCCCAAACTCTTGAACACCGAATAGGGCATCAAATTGATACTTGCCTCAAGATCACAAAGAGCTTTAGCAAATTCTGCACTTCTAATGGTACAAGGTATTGTGAAAGTGCCGGGATCTTCCAATTTAGGAGCCATTGAATGCACAATTGAACTCACTTGATGATTCATCTTAATAGTTGCACAATTAATCGACCGTTTCTTTGTCACCAAATCCTTCATAAACTTTGCATAACTAGGCATTTTCTTCAAAGCTTCAACCAATTGTACATTGATAGATAGATTCTTCATCATGTAAATGAACTTTTTAAATTTATTCTCGCCATTTTTCTTGGCAAGCCATTGAGGATATGGAGGAGGAGGCATAGGCATTGGTGCCTTAGCCTTTTGCATTATCGATTTCAGTTTGTCAACAATGTGCTTCCTAGACGGGTTCACTTTCTCTTGAGCTTCCTCCACATTGTCATCAATATCAATCCACACTTGATCATTTGCTTGCACCACATTGTTCAGGATCTTATCTTCTTGTACCACTTGCTCATCATCCACAAGTTTCCTTTGACTTGAGGTGGGTGCATCCCTATCTTTTTCACTATTTGTAGTAACGACCATGGCATGTCCCGTATTGTTCCCACTCTTTGGGTTCACCACCATGTCACTTGGTAGTGCCCCCTTAGGACTAGTGTTTAAAGCTCGAGAGATTTGCTCTAATTGAAATTCCAAGTTGCAAATTGAAGTGTTGTGTGAGGTTAGTTGAGCCTCGAAGTCGGCATTCTTCTCCATCATTTGTTTGAACATATTCTCAATTCATCCCATCTTATTGTTGGAAGAACTTGGACCATGGGAAGGATAAGGAGGCGATTTTCTCGATTGTTGATACATCGTAGGCCTTTGAAAGCCTGACCCCCGATTGCCTTGATTATTGTTCCACCCCCCTTTGTTGTTGCCTCCCCAATATCCTTGGTTGTTTCCACTCCAATTTCCTTGATTGTTGTTACTATTCCAATTCCCTTGATTATTACCACCATTCGAATTACCTTGGTTGTTAGAATTACAATTCTCTTGATTACCTTGAGGTCGCCATTCTTGTTGATTCGGGCCTTGAGAGTTGTTTCTTTGCCCTTGAAAGTTGTTCACATATTGTAGTTCCTCCTCTTGTTCATTGTAAGGTTCATCTTGATCAAACCCACTATCTTCTTGTACATAATATTCCACACGGTTTTGCACTTGTGGACCCTTTTGCCTTCTCTTGTTTGCCATCATACTAACTCCCTCCATTGCATTGATTTGATTAAGACCTTTCACTTGTTGAAGTTGAGACTTGGCTAATTGATTCATTGTGATGGTCAACTCGACAATGACTTGCCCATGATAATGAAATTCTTTATGTAGGTGAATCATATTTTGATCACCTTGAGGACCATTTGCTCTACTTTTCCATGCCGATGAAGTATCTGCCATTTCATCTAAGATATCACAAGCTTCCACATACGGCGTTGTAATGAAATTTCAACCGGGAAGTTGGTTTACCACACATTGATTAGTAGTATTGATCCCCCGATAGAAAGTTTATTGAGTCATAGACCTCGTCATGTCATTGTTGGGGCACTCTTTGACAATTGTTCGGTACCCATCCCATATTTCATGCAACGACTCATTAGGCTCTTGTTTGAATGCTAGAATCTCGTCTCTAAGAGTAGCCATATGCTCGAGAGAAAAGAACATGGAATTAAATTCCTCCATCAATTCATCCCATGTATGGATGGAATGGTTTCGCAATCTCTTTAACAAATCCAAGGCGTTCCCCCATAGAGAGAAAGGAAATAGCCTCAACCTTAAAGCATCCTTGGATATGTTTGTCTATTTACTCCCCCAACAAGTGTCCACAAACCTCTTCAAGTGTTTGCATGCATTTTGACTCGAAGCCCCGGTGAAGAATCCCCGTTGCTCTAGCAATGTGAGCATAAAATTCGTGATATGAATGTTTCCCACCCTAATGTGGGACGGAACTATGGCACTTGCATACCCTTCATTTGAAAATACCCGGTGTGGAGCCGCTCTTAGTGGAGGGGGGTTGGAATTGGGACGTTGTCTTGAGGTGGTCGACCTTGTCTATTTTCTTGAGGTTCAAGAGGAACCTCTTTAACTTGTTCATCTTCCACGTCCACATCCCTCATAGGCATGTTTCCGAGTGGTTCATTGTTAAGAGCCATTGTTGCACCTACAATTGTTTCAAAAATAAAAAGATTAGTAACACGGAAGGAAAAGAAGACAACTCACACGCAAAACACAATATATAGCTAAATCCGTTTTTAGCTCCCCGACAACGGTGCCAAAAATTGATCATATCCAAATGCACGCCTCTAACAAGGTATGAAACGGTTGTTTGCAATAATAAAGCCCAACAAGGAGTCAGGATCGAATCCACATGGAGCTGAGATGGGAGTTAGTAATATATATTCGGAGTGAGTATGTGAATTATCTAGATTGCACTTCCACAAACAGGGTATTGTTTTTACTTCTAAAATTTTTCTAAGGATTGCAATTCTAAAGGTATAAAACTAGAGAAGATTGTTTTTGAATGTTTTTCAATGATATAAAAAGGCCTAGGGCTATTAACATGACCTAGGTGTTTGCCTAATAGTATAAAGACTTTTATGCTGTTTTATTGACTGGGGTGTATTATAGCTCACAATACTAAGTTGCCCATTCAATACCCTCGGTCAGAGAGTGGGTTTGCCCAATTTGGCTTTCTCAAGTCCAAATGGGTATCTACCAAAACGGTAGGTAAGAGCTCAAGTCGGATTATTATTGTCTCTAGGTTGAATCCTTTAATTGAGTTAATCAATCTCTCAATTGACCCAATTCCTTGTTAGCTAAGTTAACCTAGACTAAGTCTTTCTTTCTCAAGAAGAGATTAAGTCAAACATGCATAAGTCAATGTTTGCAACCATTAATTTCTCAATTGAATCATAAACCTAGCTAAATAACAAATACCTATTCATAAACAAGCATAAAGTTATTCAACCATAAGGTTTGCACAATAGTGTTGGATCATAACCCTAGTAAAACTCTAGCTACTCATAGTAGGTATAGAAGAAAACAAAGAAGAAAACATAATTAAACTCATATTGAAAGATTAAAATATAAAGACCCAATGTTAAATCACCAAAATAAGCTAAAGTTGCCTAAAGAAGCAAGAAGAAACGACTACAACACTATTAATATTAAAACTTGGCCTACTTTTGTGAAACTATTCTATTTATGCAAAGCTGGAATTTTCGGACAAAAAGGCCCTTTCGGAGGTTCTGCAGTTGCACAATTCCATGTGCGGTCTGCACTTTGCATTAGTCTTGATAGGATTTGAATCTACGGTCATACAATTCTAAAATGCGGCCGCATGTCTTATATTCCGCGGTTCACACATTTCTGGGTACGGCTGCGTATGGCTCTTCTACGGACCACACATTTCTGAGTGTGGCCGCGCAACTAACTTCTGTGGCTGCACAATAATTGTGCGCTCCGCACTTCCTTTAATCTTGAAATGAGAACTCTCTGAACTTTTGCTCTTGGTTAGCTTCTACAACCGCACATTTCATGTGCGGACCACACTTTGCACTTGGTCTCTGATAAACTTTCCTTCACAATCCATTTGCGGTCCGCACTTGAGTTTTTGTGCTTGATTTTGTCCATGACTTCAGATCACTCCTTCTTGAGTTGTATTTCATCTCAGTGGCTCATTTTCCAATACTCCTGCAATTAAGCATATTTCATCAGTTTTCGGGAATATAATTAAACGCTTTTGGACTAAAACGAAAGCTAAAAGGCGGTAATAAGTAGTCAAAATTTCCACTTATCAGTTATCATAGGGTGTAGGAAGATTGTTGAGCTAAAATGGTAGATAATGGGTTTGTGGGATGATGGAATCCACTATAGGATGACCTTGAAACCTTAATGCACACTTAGTGTTTGATAAAATGCTCACATGAGTTGGGACAATAATCATCTTCCTAATTTTTAGTTCAATTTGTTATATTTATAAAATAGATCGAAGTTGCTAAGATTTTCAGAACATTTTACAGTTTAAGGAAGCTCAAGTGAGGTATGTTGTCTAAACTCTTCTCGAAAAAAATTGAACCCCACAATACCCTTGTAAGTCCCCAGTTGTTTATCGTAAATAGATTATACCGAATAAGCTTTGTGATGAAAGATATATGTTCAATACCTGTTCCAAGTGATCTTGTTATGTTGTGTTACTATTTGAGAATGAGTTTAAAGTATGGATTATATATCTAAATGTTATAATTGTAAGGCACCCGTAAAATATTTCCTAAAAAATTGTAAATTCGTGGTACCGAGGTAGGCGTAGGGGAGTTGAAGGAACAGTAGGATGGGGAGTTGAAGGAATACATTTGCAGAGTTGGGAGTTTTTGCGGATCATTATGCGACCTCATAATCACTTTGTGGGGCGCAGAATAGCCGTAGAGTGAGGCAGTCTTTTCATCCATTTTTGATGTAATTTTTGCGGACCATTATACGGTCGCAGAACCATTTCGCGGGATGCTTTCTGATCGCATAACCAACCTTGAAATTTTTAGATGGTGGTTCTGCGACGCATTATGCGACTGCAGAATAGGTCTGCGGATCGCAGATTGGTCGTAGACTGAAGTAGAAAATGTCAGTTCCGGAGGGCCAATTATGCGGCCCACTTTGTGGATCGCAGATCTGTGTCGGGGCTCTTATTTTTCTAATTTTTAAACCCGATTCTATTCCATTAAAACATATGCCATAGTTGTATGCGGTAAAATCGGAGGGTCCAATTTTCTGTTGTTGCGATGCCTCGTAAGCACATTTCAAAGTTTCAAGACTATGGTCGAGATTCACCCCCCGAGGGCTATCGACGCTCGACCTCGGGGCACTGCAAACCAAAGGCTATGGTGGAAAAGTGGGGAGTTCCCAAGGTGCGTAACTAGAGGTGACAAAGTCTAGTGAGATAAGTTCTGCCCCAAATCAAGGCACTAAGTGGCTGTACCAGTCCCATATCTTGGCATTAAATGCATTTGTACTATGTTGAGATTCCCCCTCATATATAAATGGGATCCTTGTCACTTTGTAATCATATTTTGCTCAATACTAAATACACAAGAACATTCTCTCTGCTCTGTAACATATTCTTTTGATATCATTGCTTCCATTTATTGCTTACATTCATTGTGTTCTCTTTATTGTTCATCATTTATTGCTTATCATTGATCATAAAGAGCCATAATTTTATCTCTTATAACTGTTAGTCCTCCCTAGATTACCCTAAGCCAGTCTCCAGACTCGACCTCGAGGCCTCATATACGGCGGCTCGAGGCCCCGACTTCCTGCCACTTGATTCTATTATCACATCGTCTCTAAGCTATAATCTTGCTTTCTAACCTTTTACTTAGCATCCATTGTCTAACAACTAGAATAAAAATAGATCACGTATTTTTAGAGCCACGAAATCAAATTTAATTGTTATTACCATTTTCATGGTAAACAGTTTGCCGCCCACCGTGCGGCTAAAAATAATAGTGATTATTTTCTTGCTGGTTTAACTACATAACGCAAGTTTCCTCTCACACTTTTTCTTGTCCAAGATCTTTGATTTCAGATCAAGATGCCTAAACCAGTAAATGTACCTAAAAATAACAGCCTCAAAAACTATGGAAATGGAGGTATGGCTATTCCAGGTATGGGTGTGCCACCGCAAAACCCTGAGAGTACACCGAAACCGATTCCCATGGGTACGACCTCATGCGATGCCTAATACGTTAACACTGGTCCTCACATTAACAAGGGAGCACGCCGAGAGATTCATCGGGAAACTCGAAAAAATCCAACTTGGGCAAAAAGAGAGATTCCTCAGCATGTCGTTCATATGATCATCGGGGGTACCGACATTCCCGAAGGACGCATAATCAAAGGGATAAAAATATACGCTGCAATAGTAGGGTCGATCCGAGATCGCATGACCGAAGACACCCTTGCATTCAGCGAGAGGGATCTCGAGACCTTGTCGCAACCACACAACGACACACTGGTAATTTCATTTCATTTAAGTAACATTCAAATTAAACGTGTGCTCGTAGATCCAAGCAGCTCGGCCAATGTAATCAAGTCAAAGGTAGTAGAACAGCTTGGGTTGCTCGATCAGATCGTACCCACCTCCCAGGTCCTTCACGGCTTCAACATGGCCGGTGAAGTAATGAAAGGGAAGATTGCCCTCCCGGTTGACATGTCTGGTACAGTTCAGAACACCAAGTTACACATCATCGGAGGTGACATGAGGTACAACGCGTTGCTTGGCAGGCTGTGGATACATAACATGAGGGCAGTGCCTTCAACTCTACACTAGATGATGAAGTTTCCAACAAAGGATGGTATAACAACAGTACACGGAGAACAACATGCGATAAAATAAATGTTCATGGTTTACCAAGAGGCGCCGAATCCTATACACTCTACCTCGGATGAGTCTAGGACCATACAGACCCCCGAGGATGATGAAAAATATTTTCTTGCTCCTCGAACTTTCGTTTCCCCCGAAGAGTCAAATGTAAAGAAATCGACAATTGAAGATCAAGAGCAAGGTGTTTTGATGAAGCATCTCCCAGATCGGAAGGTATACCTGGGAATGGGATTGACCCCCGAACTCAGGAAAAAACTCATTCAATTCCTTATTAATAACATCGACTGTTTCCCTTGGACCCACCTAGATATGAAAGGAATCACGCCGGAAATAACCACCCACCAATTGAGTGTCGACCCTAGGTTTAAATCGGTAAAGCATAAAAGAAGACCTCAATCCAAAGTAAAACACACATTCATTAAGGACGAGGTAACGAAACTCCTTAAAATAGGGTCTATTAGAGAGGTAAAGTACCCCGAATGGCTGGCCAACATAGTGGTAGTTCCCAAAAAGGGAAATAAGTTAAGAATGTGCGTAGATTATAAAGGCTTAATGTAAGGCCCTGAAAAATTTTGCCAAGTGACCTAGGATTTCGTGGTGCCACGTAAGCTTATTATAATATTTTATGTGCCATTAACATGTTGGACATCAATTGGATTTGGTAAATAAGTGTACAAGTCTTGTGGTAAGTAATTTGAGGCCCAAGGAAAGTCCTAAGCCTAAGTCAAATTGGAAAAAATTCATAATAGGCTAAGATTTCAAATGAGTTCGCTTAAATGCCTACTTTGAACGAGAATATCAAAATATGTATAAGGTGTTATATGATGAATTACCTATCAATGAAAGGTCTTCGATTCTAGTTTCCAACGCTCCAAACCATTTGTCATTTGGATATTTCTACATAAAGTTATGACCAAGTTACCAAAGGCTGGAAAATTGCGATCCTGTGTCAGATATGCGATCGCAAAAATGATTATGCGGTCCGCATACTCGATATGCGATCGCAAATTTGGTCGAAAACTGGACCAGTGTAGACCAGTTTTGGGAACCAAGTTTTGCGAGGCATTTGCGGCCAGCATACCAATTCTGCGGGCCATTATGCGATCGCAGACCCGCATTCGGAGGGTAAATCTTCCTATTTTTATAACCCGACCCCATTTTAATATATAGTCTTTGGGGCTTCATTTGGGGTAATTTTTCTTCTGATTTTAGAGAGAGTTGGGAGTGTTTTAGAGAGATAAGGAGGAAACCAATATTCAATCATCCAATCTTGCATCAATTTTCCAGAATCAAAGAAACCAATCACAAGTTCTTCATCTAAGAGGTAAGATTCTATACATTTGACTTTAATTTCGAGTTTGGGGTATAAGATAGGGTATTGAGGTATGATTATTGGGTGTAATACTATTATGTATACATGCATGTACAAATTAGGTTTGTGAAAAAATTGTTGAACATAAATAAGTAAAGATTGGGTTGGGGAATGAAGGAAACCTTGTAAAAGAGATTTGAAATAAAGATGCTCAACTAGTATTTGATAAAATGCTCAAATAAGCTGAAACCATGAATACCTTCCTAATTTGTGTTCAATTTTATTATATATCAAAGTAGATTGGGATTGATAGAATTTCCGGAACGTTGTAGTAACTTAAGGAAAGCTTAAACGAGGTATATATTGCTAAAACCCCGTCTTTTAGAAATTGAGCTCTATTGATGTTTGTGTAAATGTGGTAAGACTGAACTTTGGATTCTTGCTTTGATTGATACTTTACATGAATTGGTGTTGTGACCCTATATTTGTGAAAGATGCATTCCAATATGATCAATGCGCTATTCTTGATAACTTAAAAAGTGTGCAATGAATATGAATCATGTATTGAAATGCTAAGATCTTAAATTGAGATCGGAGCTGCATATATTATGCCAAACTATGTAAAACCCTCTATGTATAGATATGTTTTAAGTAATCAAATGAATTTGGGAAATAGAGTATGGCCAATGTGCCGAGAACTTGAATTATAATTGTACCCGGTGATGACTATGACATGAGAAAATATGAAACAGATTCTGAAATGAGCCTCGACTTTGATTTCCATTAATGACTTCAATAATAAAGTGCCCTAAAGTCTTTATACACAATTTATGCCATAAGTGGATGTTCGAGATAATGTCTTGTCTTATGAATACATCCAATGTGATCCGAGTTGTTACATACTTCGATATTTAAATTGTATATTGTCAAGATTGGAAAAGAGTAATTCAAGAACACTTGATGAAATTGCTTTCTTATGCCTTTGATGTGTGTTTTTATTGTGGTTTGGTGTATCCCTTCCTTTTTGGAAGAATACATTGTGTTTAAAGATCCATTGTTAATAAACTTGAGGTGTATAATTTCTGAAATATTGTATATGCCCATGGTTTATGATTCCTCTCATGTGTACTTGACATCTGGAATTGAATGGCTTGTTGTTGAAATTGATATTGATGTGAAATATGTGGAAATGATGCGAAATGTGGGAAAGAAGAGATTGAGTTATGAAATGTGTCCTAGTGCCAAGTATGATGTGATAAGTTGTGGTCCCAAGTGCCTATGAAATGATATATGTGAACTAAATTGATTAATGAAAAGGGAACAACGCCTTGGTAAGGCTTCCTAGCCGATCGGACCAAGATCGGACTCCGCTCAAGATAGCGGTGGTATTGTGAATGAATTCCGAAAAAGAAGAAAAATGAGGTTGTGATTGAAGCATATGTCTCAAATGAGGCGACCTAGCCGATCGGGTCGAGATCGGACTCCGCTCAAGATAGCGGTGGTATTGGAAACATATGATGAATAGTATGGAATTCCCCAAACAAAAAAGCTATGGAAAAATGATGTGGAAGTTGTATGATTCTTTTATTTGATGATGTGGTGATTGTTAAACATTTTGATTGATCTATATGATTTCTTTATTCTTGTTTGATAGATCTTTATTATGAAAAGGTGTTTATGATTTCTTTGTTCTTGTATGATAGTTCTTTTTAACTAGATGGTGTTTAGTTATACATACTAGGGCTATCCGATGGAACTAACGTCCCTTTTACCGGGGGTGCTATGTCTTTAATGGATGTAGGTGTTTCTATAGTAGGCAGTGTTGGTCGCAGCTAGTGCCGCATCATCCTTTCAGCTGACTTGGTGAGCCCCACTTTGTTTTGGGGTCCTATTTCATCTATTCATCATGTACTTTGTATATGAGCTATAGCCGGAGCCTTATTACCGGCATTTCCATATTACATTATTTTGCAGTTGTGTTTAGAGGCTCCGTAGACAGGTTGTGAATACTGTCAGGTGTTAGAATTAAAGTAGAAATATTGATGTTTGGCAAAGATTTATAAAACTTGTAATATTTTGATAATTATGATTTAAGATGCTAATTGAAATGAAATGGAAGTTGTTAATGAAATACGTACTAAGTATGATTAATGGAGTCCATCTCGTATTTATTCATGAATTAGTTTGGGTAGAATGAAACCTAACAGGCTTGCTCAGTCGGGTTTACTCAGTTGAGCACCAGTCGTGCTCCTCGGATTTTGGGGCGTGACAAACTTGGTATCGGAGCCTAAGGTTTTAAAGTGTCCTAGGATGTCTCGGAGCCGTGTCTAGTACAGTCCTTCTTATCAGTGTGTAGTCGACCACATCTATAAGTTGGAGGCTATTTGGACATTCAGGAATTTCACCCTTCTTTGATACTCCAGATCGTGCGATATAGATCAAGATAGGGAGCTTATTTCCTCTCTAAGTCTTATTCTCAAGATTGGTAATCTCGATACCATAATCCACGAATTTGGAGCATGTAAGGAGGGATTGATCCCACCATTGAGTCTGAGTGGATTGCCCAAGGACTTGTTAGGAGAATGTGTTGAGCATGGAGGGATTGGTAGAACTTGTTGCTAAAGGGAGTACCCTTGTTCCTATTAATGTCACTGCACCACCAGATCATGTAGTATATCAGTATATTACCAATATATGTTACAGATGTGGGGTCAGGGTGCATCTGTTAAGGCACTACCCCGCCAATCTAGAGTCACCAAGTAAGTGACCCATTAGTACGTTGTTCTGAATGCCTCATACTTTTCCTTATTATATACGTACACCTGTATGGGGAGCCTACATAGATATGGTCTTAACAAGAATTTGAATCACAAAACATTGCATGAACCTGCTCTTTGAATGAGACATATTATTCACAAAATCTCCCGTTCACAGTTCTCTTACTTACAGCCTCCTATGGAATTGGGCTCTATAATTATGTTCCTAAATTGAGTTATAACACTATTGATACTCCCCACTTGCTTTTCCTAAATTCTCAACAAGGGACTATTCCCGATGAATTTCTTACAGAAACTTTTTATTTAAATGAACAACATCTACCCGCTTGTGCCTATGCATGCACCATCGTAAAGTTTACCTATGTAGTGTCGAGCTCCATGAAAAGCATCCCAGTGTTGCGATCCTTCTCGAGTCACTCTTTTTCTCACTGGTGTATATGGCTTCTATGGTTTGAACAATCACTCTACTCTCATGCGAGTATCATCGTGAAACCTTCTCACTGTCTAGTAACATAAGAGCATATCTTAGCACCTATTATAGGAGTGCATGTCAATTGAAATGGTTACCGTGCGCATAAAGCCTCTCTGAAAATTGAGATCCTCACATCTCCATCATAGGAAGATCAGGTGTCGCCATCGTGGTATAACTTTCGTGTCCACTTGGGACATCCCGTAGCAAGTAGCTCACGTGGTTTCTAGTACTGTGGTCGCCCATGATGTGGTCTTGTATTGCAGTCTGAGAGTTAATATAGCAGAAACATGTAGCTCATAACAAATGATTATTGTCTCTTTATACCTCCACAACGTGTTAATTGTATTCCATAGTTAGTGAATTCATTGTGCTAGTTTTCCAACACTTGTACGATAACCATGAGAGAACATGCCCTTCTATGTGTCACTATGACACTTCCTTTCTCAAGTCAAAACCCATGGAGAATTCATCATGAACATCTGCAAACCTTCCATGATTATTTTGCATTGTCTCATTGAGTTTGGTTGTCTTTACACCCTCGACTTCTAAAATCATTGATTATGTCATTGTCGTGTGCGGGGAGTTCTGCTACCCTTGGTATTTCACCTTCTTGGCTGGATATGAGTGTTATTTGGCTTCTCCCCAGAGCATCGTGTTAACTATTAGAACCCCTCTAACCAATACATGATTTCATCCAATATTAAGATGTCCTAGCTATGTGGTTTCACTCGTGAAAGGTTGAGGTTAGATGCCTTCAGATTTTTGCACCTATCGTGGGCTTGTGGCATAGATTCCTTGTGTCAGTGGACGTTAAGAGTGTAATTCAACTTCATGTGTTTTGAAAACCATATCGCATTCAAGGTGCCAGAATATTCTCATTCTTGATAACTGGATTTTCCCTACACTCCAGGAGACGACTGGGTCACGTACTTGAATATTCCTCCCTAATGGTTCCTATTGCCAATGTACGTGTTACCCCTATGCCTTAATTGTCTAATAGTTGATGTTGTCACAATGATTAACCATATCAGCATTATTAATAGAAATCCTCGTGTCTCTTAGCATGTAACCTCTTGAAATACTCTGCTCATCGCCTAGATGGATTCCTGAATAATTCAACCCAATTTTGAACTCCGTTGCTTCTTACTGTATTAGATCTATTTGGTATTGAAGTGAAGGTTCAAACATGTCAAAAAGGAAGTATCCCCGTGTGATCCCATATATTCGATAGGTAATTTTATCGTCAGTTTATGATAGCACATCTTAGAGTAATTATGGAAGGTCATCAAAGGTTTAGCATGGGCGTTCGTGTAGAGATTTAGAGTTTAGGAAGGTGAAGGGGTTATTCTCAATACTTTACCCTAAAGATGTTATGTGAGTTGATAATGAAGGTTGCATAAGTGTAGTTCACATTAGGCCATGCTATGAGTATGATGTTTACCATCGTTGTTCTACATGTATTATGTGTTTTCATATGTCTATGTCTAAGAAGGTAGTTGGAGACCTTTTGTGTATCATCCCGGTGGAAACTATTGAACGCGAAGTTATTGGATTGTTAGCCTATGCGAGGTATCTAGTTGTCATCCTTTTTAGATAAGTTTGAAGGTTGGGATTGTTTTCGCGAATGGGTTGTGGTAAAGCCTGTAAGTCGAGAAGGCCACCTTGAAGGACAAAAGTGTCGTGGAAAGGTTCGCTTGATTGTGTAACAATTAGTTTTGATTTGAAAGGTACCTTATAGGTGTTATGATTTAAAATGTGCAGTCCATGCCCAGGTATCATCGTGATAATGTGGTGCTTGTCATGCTAAGGTTCATGTTATTGATATATACACTGTGGTGCTTTGTCTCATTGTTTAAGTGTTGTTAGGATGGTTTTGGTGGTTTTCTGACAGGTGGATAGGTCTAGTTACAAAGGAGACTCTGATGAAATTTCTGAAAAATTTGGGAGTTAGTCAAAATTTAGGGACTTGAGGTAGGTTAGAAAGGAGATATATTAAGTTAAGCATTTAGGGCAGACTCTACCCCTCATTCGAGGACGAATGATCCTAAGGGGGGGGGAATGTAAGGCCCCGAAATATTTCGCAAAGTAACCTAGGATTTCGTGGTGCCACATAGGCTTATTATAATATTTTATGTGCCATTAATATGGTGGACATCAATTGGATTTGGTAAATAAGTGTACAAGTCTTGTGGTATGTAATTTGTGGCCCAAGGAAAGGCCTAAGCCTAAGTCAAATTGGAAATAATTCATAATAGGCTAAGATTTCAAATGAGTTCGCACAAGCCCCTACTTTGAACGATCATATCAAAATATATATAAGATTTTATGTGATGCAAAACCTATCATATGAATGGTCTTTGAGTCTAGTTTCCAACGCTTCAAACCGTTCGTCATTTGGACTTTCCTACACAAAGTTATGATCAAATTACCAAAGGTTGGAAATATGCGATCCTGTGTTAGATATGCGATCGCAAAAACCATTATGCGGTCCGCATACTCGATATGCGATCTCAAATCTGGTCGCAAACTGGATCAGTGTAGCCCAATTTTGGGCACCGAGTTTTGCGATGCATTTACGTCCAACATACCCATTCTGCGGTCCATTATGCGACCACAGACCCGCATTCGGAGGGTAAATCTTCCTATTTTTATAACCCGACCCCATTTTAATATATAGTCTTTGGGGCTTCATTTGGGGTCATTTTTCTACTGATTTTAGAGAGAGTTGAGAGCATTTTAGATAGAGAAGGAGGAACCCAACATTCAATCATCCAATCTTGCATCAATTTTCAAGAATTAAAGAACCCAATCACAAGTTCTTCTTCTAAGAGGTAAGATTCTATACATTAGACTTTAATTTCGAGTTTGGGGTATAAGATGGGGTATTGAGGTATGATTCTTGGGTGTAATACTATTATGTATACATGATTGTACAAATTGAGTTTGTGAAAAGATTGTTGAACATAAATAAGTAAAGATTGGGTTGGGGAATGAAGGAAACCTTGTAAAAGAGATTTGATATCAAGATGCTCGACTAATATTTGATAAAATGCTCAAATGAGCAGAAACCATGAATACCTTCCTAATTTGTGTTCAATTTTGTTATGTCTCAAAGTAGATTGGGATTGCTAGAATTTCCGGAATGTTGTAGTAACTTAAGGAAAACTTAAACAAGGTATGTATTGCTAAAACCCCGTCTTTTAGAAATTAAGCTCTATTGATGTTTGTGTAAATGTGGTAAGACTGAACTTTGGATTCTTGCTTTGATTGATACTTTACATGAATTGGTATTGTGACCCTATATTTGTGAAAGATGCATTCCAATATGATCAATGCATTATTCTTGATAACTTAAAAAGAGTGCAAGGAATATGAATCATGTATTGAAATGCTAAGAACTTAAATTGAGATCGGAGCTGCATATATTATGCCAAACTATGTGAAACCCTCTATGTATAGAGATGTTTGAAGTAATCAAATGAATTTGGGAAATAGAATGTGGCCAATGTGCCGAGAACTTGAATTATAATTGTACCCGGTGATGCCTATGACATGAGAAAATATGAAGCAGATTATGAAATGAGCCTCGACTTTGCTTTCCATAAATGACTTCAATAATAAAGTGCCCTAAAGGCTTTATACACAATTTATGCCATAAGTGGATGTTCGAGATAATGTCTTGCCTTATGAATACATCCAATGTGATCCGAGTTGTTACATACTTCGATATTGAAATTGCATATTGTCATGATTGGAAAAGAGTAATTCAAGAACACTTGATGAAATTGCATGCTTATGCCTTTGATGTGCGTTTTTATTGTTGTTTGGTGTATCCCCTCTTTTTTGGAAGAATCCATTGTGTTTAAAGATCCATTGTTAATAAACTTGAGGTGTATGATTTCTGAAATATTTTATATGCCCATGGTTCATGATTCCTCTCATGTGTACTTGACATCTGGAATTGAATGGCTTGTTGTTGAAATTTATATTAATGTGAAATATGTGGAAATGATGTGAAATGTGAGAAAGAAGAGATTGAGTTATGAAATGTGTCCTATTGACAAGTATGATGTGATAAGTTGTGGCTCCAAGTGCCCATGAAATGATATATGTGAAATGAATTGATTAATGAAAAGGGAACAATGCCTTGGTAACGAGGCCTAGCCGATCGGGCCGAGATCGGACTCCGCTCAAGATAGCGGTGGTATTGTGAATGAATTCTGGAAAAGAATGAAAATGAGATTGTGATTGAAGTATATGTCTCAAATGAGGTGACCTAGCAGATTGGGTCGAGATCGGACTCCGCTCAAGATAGCGGTGGTTTTGGAAACATATGATGAATAGTATGGAATGCCCCAAACTAAAAAGCTATGGAAAAATGATGTGGAAGTTGTATGATTCTTTTATTTGATGATGTGGTGATTGTTAAAGCTTTTGATTGACCTATATGATTTCTTTATTCTTGTTTGATAGTTCTTTCTAATGAGAAGGTGTTTATGATTTCTTTGTTCTTGTATGATAGTTCTTTTTAACTAGATGGTGTTTAGTTATACATACTAGTGCTATTCGATGGTACTAACGTCCCTTTTGCCGGGGGCGCTACATCTTTAATGGATGTAGGTGTTTCTATAGCAGGCAGTGTTGGTCGCAGCTAGTGCCGCATCATCCTTTCAGCTGACTTGGCGAGCCCTACTTCGTTTGTGGTCCTGTTTCATCTATTCATCAAGTACTTTGTATTTGAGGTATAGACGGAGCTTTGTTACCGTCATTTCCATATTACATTACTCTTCAGTTGTGTTTAGAGGCTCCGTAGACAGGTTGTGGGTAGTGTCAGGTGTTGGAATTAAAGTAGAAATATTGATGTTTGGCAAAGATTTATAAAACTTGTAATATTTTGATAATTATGATTTAAGCTGCTAATGGAAATGAAATGGAAGTTGTTAATGAAATACTTACTAAGTATGATTAATGGAGTCCATCTCCTATTTATTCATGAATTAGTTTGGGTAGAATGAAACCTAACAGGCTTGCTCAGTTGGGTTTACTCGGTTGAGCGCCGGCCGCGCTCCTCGAATTTTTGGGCATGACACTTAAATAAGGCGTGCCCCAAGGATTCATTCCCGTTGCCTAACATCGATCGTCTGATCGATGCCATGTCCGGCCATGAGACCCTCACCTTTCTCGATGCCTACTCGGGGTATAATCAAATTTAGATGAACCCTGAGGATAGGGAAAATACTTCGTTCATCATGAAGCATGGTACCTACTATTACAATGTAATGCCCTTCAGGCTGAAAATGCAAGGGCTACGTACCAACGTCTAGTTAATAAAATGTTCGAGAATCAAATAGGCTAATCCATGGAAGTTTATATTGATGACATTCTAGTTAAGTCCCGGCTGCAGAAGACCATTTGACTAATTTGCAGGAAACATTTGACATCCTTAGAAGTTACAACATAAAGCTTAACCCCGAGAAATGTTCCTTCAGAGTGGGTTCGGGCAAATTCTTAGGCTTTGTCATGACATGGATTTCCCACCCTCGGAAGCTGTAATGACGCCTACTGATGTGAGCTAGGCAAGCTAATTATTGAACAAATTACCTTTTTACCTTTTTTATACTCCTTATGATTTGTAAAAAACAATAATGTGTAAACAACGAAAATTTAGAATAAGCGGAAGAAAAGCAATAAAAATATCTGAACATGTGCTAATACAACTGTTTAAGCCTTAACCACCTAGAACTGGTGTCACAGTGTCATAGACGATCTAAGATTTTCTACATACAAAATGCGGGCATACATTTCATAATTTTGCATTGAAGCAACTTTTTAGTCTTGTATTACAGAGTTTGGAATCAGTAACCCCACCAGAAGGCGGAAGGTTACAACAGGAATCCCCAGCAGTAAACAATAAAATCCCCAGCACCGGGAAGCAGAAGGTTGCAACAAGAGGTCCCAGCATAAACTCAAGTCCATGTGTCAAAAGGAAGAAAAGCATCGGAAGAAAAGCACCGGAGGAAACACAAGCCGACAAGAAAGCAAGGCAACAAGAACAAATTTTAGTCTAGCCTAGCTTCTTGTTTTCTTTTAAGCACGGTGTAACAAGGAGATCGGTAAGCAGTGATAACAGCATGCAACAGCAGTAACATCGCAGTCCCACGGTAGTCCCAGCTACCAAAAACTTCCCGAACTACATTGACCTGATTCCTGTTTAGCCCAGGATATGTAGGAAACCTTTGAAGCAAAGGTTCGGTCAAATCTTTTTCAAAAAATGCTTCACACGGAGTACTCGGATGGGCAAAAATCGCTCGCTTTATCTTTGCACGAAAACCCTTCGTGTCTTCGGGCAAAGAGGGGCAGCTGTAAGCACGTGATTTTTGCCCTATATGAGAATTACTCCCAAAAAATTCAAAAATAAAATAATTTTTCTTGGTGTGCAATTTTTGTGATATTTTGTGTAACTATTTGTATGTTTGTCTATGCATGTTTATTTGTTAAATTAATAAAAAATACAAAAATAGGCATCTTTTGCATTTTTAGCATTTAATGTCCAAATGAACAATTTTATGCTTAATTATTACTTAATTGTGCGTTAATTGTTATTGGAAGTTAATTTGCGCTTTTATAACTTAATTTAGTTCTTAATAATAATTTAAGTACTTTTATAATTTAGTTTTAGAAAAATAAAAGAAGAAAAGAGAACAAAAATACAAAGAAAAATCGGATTGGGCCACTTCTTCAATTTCAAACCACAGGCCCAAATAATTGCCCAACTTTCCCCATGACCCGGTCCGTTTCAAACCGGGTCGATCCGGTCCGCTCCATTAACCCAACACCCCTTCTTCATTTTTGTCCAACACAAAACAAAACCAAAAAAATAAAAAATAAAAAGTGAATTATCACTATTAATAGTTTTATTTTTTGTTTTTTTATATATAAAAAAAATCCGAAAATATTTTATTTTATTTATTATTTTTATTTTAAAAAATATATATATATATATAGTAATTTCGGAAAAAAATAAAAAATAAAAAAATAAAAAAAAGTAAAAGAATGTAGAAAATTTAAAAAAAGTAAAAAGTTTTAAAAAATTTAAAAGTAAAATAAGGTTGGAATTAAAAAATAAATATAAAGGTATCTGAAAATTTAAAAAATTTAAAGTAATTGAAAGTAGCATTTTTAAAAGAAAAAGAAAAGATAGTGGTTTGTTTTTTAAAGAAAAGTTAAATAAAGTGAGATTCTCTTTTAAAAAAATAAAAAGTGGGATTTTAAATAAGATAAAGTAATTAAAGTTGGAATTTTAAAAATAAAAGTAAATAAAGGTGGGATTTCTTTTTCTAAAAAAATAAAAGCAATTTGTAAGTGGGATTTCTTTTAATTAAAAAAATAAAAAAATAATAAAAAAACAAATCTGAAAATTTCGAAAATTTTGCTATAAATAGAAGAGAAAATTTAGGAAGAAGGGGTGGAAAAAAAGAGGAAAAACTAGATAGAGAGAAGAAAAAAAGAGGGGGCGGAGTGAGAAGTATACACCCGATATACATTCTGGATACACTGAATATACAGGGACAGAATTCATTTTGGAGAGTTTTGAAGTTGAAAAGAATAGTTACTGTTTCATTGCCTCGCTTAAGATCTGAAATAGTCAGAACCTTCCTGCCTTTTACTTCTTCTCTATACTTGGAGTCGTTTATAGTCTCCTGGGTTTTCTACTATTCCTACTGTTACTGGTCTATTCCTGTGTTGCTGGACTGTCGTTGTTGTGCTACATTGTTACTACTGTTGCTGCTTCTCAGCTTCATCTTCTCTTGTTTTCCAATACCAGGTACACGAATGTAATACTAGTTATTGCAAGCTAAAAATGTGGAAGCATGAATACATATGAAGAATCGAATTTTGAAGTTTTAATTTCGCTTTTTCTCTGTTCCTTTTATTGATTGTATTTAGGCTATTTTATGTATTATTGAATAATAATTGGAATAAGAGAAAATAACATAAGTTAGTCTTTAATGAATCGGCTTGGCAAAACGGGTTAATTCACTAGCTATGAAGGTTCTAAGATTATCAACAGTAGGTTAATTGTGAACAAGTACTTAAATTTAGCTAAGGCATGAATTTGAACTAAATTTCGTGAATTAGGTATTAAGGCATGATTTGAGTTCAAACAAAATTAGAAGAACGTTTAAGTCTAATAAACTTTCTATTAAGCTTTAGTAATTATGGTTAAATCCAGTTTCAAATGGTTGTGAATAATTAATTCCAATAGTTTTTTTATATATATAACAATGCGAGCTTCAATCTAACTATATTTGATTCTTTTGAATATTAGTTGTCAAATTTTTATTTTATTTATAATTTCGAATTTTTTTAGTAAAATTCTTGTTCATCAATATTTGTATTAATATAGCAATTAGTATGCCATGCTTTCTTAAATAAATAAAAACAAATCGTAATTAATTAGGATTTTCTTTATTTATTTTAGAGACTAATTTTAATAGAAAAGATGTAGTCGCTTTAGGATTTGTCCATTTAAAATAAATGAGATGAGCCTCGCCTAGTAAAATATATAGATTGCGGGGCCCTCACAAATGTATGTGTTAATTACTTAGAACTCGGGATCGGCCGCTTAGCGAACTTCACGGCCTTTTCTCAAAATAACCCTGCGCTAGTCGCTTTAGGCGCGTATTTAATAATGTTATCTCCTTAAATTCGGGTGCACATTTATGTGACCCAAATCCAAATCTCAACGAAATCGAAATGTGTCTCTAATCACGGGTACATTGATTGTGACGTGGTCTGAGATGTATTTCCATGACATTGCAAATTCTTTTTAATAATGAATGAGACGAGCCTCGACAAACAAAAAATGCACAAGCTGCGGGGCCCTCTAAATGTATATATTAAAATACTTAGAATTCGAGGACAGGCCGTTTAGCGAATTTTACGGCCTTCCCCAAAATAACAAGACGCTAGTTGCTTTAGGCGCGCCTTTAATAATTTATTTTCCTTAACTCGGGTGCACATTTATGTGACCCAAATCCAAATCTCAACCGAGTCGAGATATGCCAAACAACTACGGGTGCATTGATGTAACGTGGTTCGAGATATGTTTCCACGACGTTGCAATTCTCGTAAAATAATAACAATAAGTAAGAAAGCGGTAAAAAGATAAAATTTTTGCACATAAGTTCATATTTGTATAAAATCAGATAATCAAGCCGAATATAACAGTTGAGCGACCGTGCTAGAACCACGGAACTCGGGAATGCCTAACACCTTCTCCCGGGTTAACAGAATTCCTTATCCGGATTTCTGGTGCGCAGACTGTAATATGGAGTCATTCTTTTCCTCGATTCGGGATTAAAATTGGTGACTTGGGACACCCTAAATCTCCCAAGTGGAGACTCTGAAATAAATAAACGAATCCCGTTTCGATTGTCCTTTAATTGGAAAAAACTCCCTTGCACCCTCGCGGGTATATAAAAAGGAGGTGTGACAGCTCTGGCGACTCCACTGGGGATAAAACCCAGAACCACTGGTTCAGGGTTAAGAATTCGAGCTTAGATAAATTGTTATATTTGGCTTTATCTGATTTTTACATGTTTTGAGCCTAATGTGCTAAATGCTGCTTTTACCGCTTTGATATTATCTGAACTGTATATAAATTGTGCCGAAACCTTTCTCTTCTTACCTCCGGGGATGTGCTCACTGGTTGAGACTCCCTATTCTGTTAGTGTCATACCCTAAATAAAAGAGGCTCGGAAAGTTTCTAAGCCGGCTGGCCTTTTGGTTCCCGGAAAGGAGCTCCTTCCTCAACTCGAGTTGTCCGCTCGGGTACACTGTCTAGAACACCGACCCAGGTTTTGAACATAGAATAACGTGACTTCATGCCGGATCCCTAGTAGGAACGCTTATTTGCATCACGTTGCATTTGACTTAGGGGACTCAACACAGGGGTTGGGTCCGTCTAGGACTAGCAACCTGATATGAAAAGACCATCCTGATGCATCCTATTTGTTTTCCGTGCATTTATTTTGTCTCGCTGACCGGTGTTTGAATATTATGAATATTGTGAAATCGAAAAATAGCGGTTAGGGAATTGATTGTTTATTTTTGAAAAAAACCAATACCCCAATACTGTCAAAACTCTGCCGAAATTTTGAGAAAATAAGAATGTCTTATTAGTTTGTTTTATTAAAAGCAAAGGAAAAATAGAAAAAAAGAGTCGTTGTTCTGTCTTGTTTTTCAAAAAAATAGAAAAGGAAAATAATTTGTCTTGCCATGAAAATGAAAATGAAAAAGAGTCTTTCATTATTTGTCGCAAATATATATATATATATATATATATATATATAAATCCAAAAAGTTTTTCTTTATTTCCAAAAAATGTATATATATCTTTATTTGTTGCAAAAATATTTGTCTTGCCAAAAAGTCTAGAAAAGTTTTTAGACTCCCAATTTTCAAAACAAAAAATCCAAAAATATTTTCCATTATTGACTTCTTTAGAAAGTCTTTTTAATTGTTAATATATATATATATATATATATATATATATATATATATATATATATATATATATATATATAATAAAATAAAATAAAAATCCAAAAATATTTCAAAATATATATTTTTTTTAGAAAGCATTTCTTTTATTAAAGGTAAAATTCCAAAAATATTTTCTTTCTTCTTTAGAATAAGAGAAAACAAATGAAAATTCAGACAAAAAATATCTTCCTTTTACTTTTGCAATTCTCAAAGTTCAAATCAAAAGAAAAGGAATTCTTACAAGTCTTTCTTTCAAAAAGAAAATCAATCAAAAAAAATACTTCCTTTCTTATTTTGAAGCAGTTCTTTCACAAATTCCAATTAAAAAAAATGTGTTAGTTCATTTACTTATTCATGATCTGCCCGAACTACGCGGGTTTGATTCTCACCGGATGTGAGATACGTAGGCAACCCTCATCGGGTCCAACCCCACCTTTTGCTAAAATAGCCAAAAACAAATTAAAAAAAAACATGTCAAAATTTCAACTCGGTCATAAAGAGTTCGGGTGATGTTGTTTTATCAAGACATAGCCGAATGTTCCCGAAGGGGACGCCGAAAGGCTGACTTTGCATAAACAGCCACTTTTGGGTCATATTTAAGATTTGGTCCAGTTGACCCACACATCTTTAAAAATCTTCGCCCCCGAGACGTTGAAAAGCCGTGTTTGCAATATTGAGTTTTCTAATTTGAAAAACGATAAAAAGAGTCATGAATAAGTCAGGTGATGTTTTGTCATAAATAGCCGAATGTTCCCGAAAGGGACGCCGGAAGGCTGACTTTGCATAAACAGCCACCTTTGGGTCATTTTAGGATTTTGATCCAGTTGACCCACTCAGCCTTAAAAATCTTCGTCCCCGTGGCGCTGAAGGGCCGTGTTTGCAACACCGCATTTTCATTGTAATTTGAAGGAAAAATCAACGGTCAGGTGAACACCGTTTGTGTTTTTGGTCAAAATAAGCCGAGCCAGCTTCGGCCGCATTTTAAACCGTTCTTGCCGAAATAGCCTTAGAGTATCTTTCAATTGCCGAAAGACTATTTTCGTAAAAGAATGGACAAGTGTGTAAAGTATCATAAAATAATCCTCCCCAGCCTCGAAATTCATGTGAAATTTAGAAGGGGCCACATTTGCAAAAATAACCGTTTGGTTGCATTTGTCAAACGGGGAAAGAAATTGGCCATTTGTAAATCTTTTAATTAGAATATGTGGGTTGTTTGATTTTCCAGCTTGTAGGTCATCTTCAAACCTTTGAAACTCAGTTTGTTTTAACATGAAAATTGAAAAAAAAATGTTTAGCATTGTTTATCTTTTATTGGGTCCGAACTACGCTCGGTCTGATTCATGCGGGGTCATGATACGTAGGCAATCTCCATAAGATTCGACCACCACCAAAATAAAAAAAAATATAAAAAAATATAATAATAAATAAATAAAAGAGAGTGTGGAAGATTTTCAGGGGGGCACAATTGTCTAACTGCTTAGGTACATTGTATCTCTGATACATGATTGTCTGTCCAATGCCCTAACACTAACGTGATGGCTTCCCTTTGATGTGTCCATATATAGAAAGTGGTTGGTTGTGGTAACTCCTCCCTGCAAAGCAAAATCAAAGGACAATGGCTCAGAACCGCAGAACCGAGTGGGTCGGTACTGATGACCGACAACAATTGGTCGAACGGAACAACGAGTTGGTAGAAGAAGTGAAAATGCTGAGACAGCATGTGGCAGACATGTATCAGGCATGGATAACGGGAAAACCACCACCCCCTCCACCGCCAAGTTTCTTGAACTCGGTCATTTCCCAAGCATCCAACACCATAATGGAAGATCCCCCATACTCTCCATCCCAACCCACTTATGGCAGCTTTCCCAGCTATCCGAGTAGCTCCATCACTCCTCAATGCTTCTCCGCTCCCCAACACTACTTCTTTCCCCGTGACCTCAAAAGCCATACCTCACTTCCCAGGTACCCGACTCCACGAAATGCTTACCCACCCATACAAGCCTACCAAAATCCATCTGGATCAGGTTTCCGGCCCTGTCAACATGCAAGAATGAAGAGGTTGCTGAAACGAGGAAAGGCTCTCACCCCTATCGGGGTATCTTATGCCAGTCTGTTTGAAAGGATAAGGCATGCTGGCTCGATTGAGCCACTCCCCGCATGTATTCCAAATCCACTTGCAAGGAGCTTTGATCCGGCAGCGCGATGCGCCTACCACTCCAATGTCATAGGGCACAACATTGAGTGCTGTCATATTTGGAGAAGGGAAGTAGAGAAAATGATCCAAGAAGGGCGGGTTGTGATTAATAACAGTGACATGGTGCACTCGAGCCCCCTCGAGAACTTGCCGACGGATGTTGATGATATTGAAGTTGGTAATGGTCTTGGCAGTATCGATGCAAAGCTCAGTGGCTAAGATGCCAGTCTTGATAAAGTGGAAGGACGCTCTGTTCCTTGGTTAACAAGAGAGAAGCTTATGGTGGCTTATTTTGTTGACATTTATGTTGTTCGGATTATTAGGGTTATAAGTCGGATATTGTCTTGTCCAGTTTGTTTTAGGATTTTGTTCTGGATTGTTTTGTTTGTTTTGTTATTTAAACCATTTCACCGGTAGTCTAATACAAAATCCGGTCTTTCTTTATTTCCAGTCATCTCTTTGTTTAGTCCTTTTATCATTTTTGTTCAGTGCCGATTCTAGTGACATGACATGCGCACACAGTTTGGGCCTAACCTTAAAAGTTAATCGTAAAACCCTGGAAAGGCGATCAGACCATTTAAAGGAAATAAGAACGGTTTGGGATTATTTGAAGCCCGAGTCATGTGGAACTGGGGCAAGTTAAACACAAAGAAAACCGTTAAAATCAAGATTCGCCAAATTGGCGTGAGGGTCATTCATGATAATGAGAGTGTCGCCCAACGATGTTTTAGAAATAACAAAGGGAAAAGCAAATGTTTAACATAATTGTCAAGCACAGCACCGTCGGAAGAGACTATAAATCTATTGTTTAATCATGTTGTTTGCACTTGGCATGTTTTGAAGACTGGAATGACGAAGGCATTTTATTCTGCTACCTAAACACTTTATCCTTCGTTACCCCTTTTGAGCCTTACTTATTTTTTGTCATACCCCTCGTTCGGAATCAGAAAAAACGACTAGAAAACGCAAGCATATGGCATGAAAAAAAAACAACAAAACGAAAAAAGAGAAAAATGAAAGAAGAAAAAAAGAAAAGAAAAAAAAACAAACAAAAGAAAGTCGGAATGAAAAGAGGAATTGGGAACTACGTTTGACCTGATTCCTCAAAGAGGATACGTAGGCGCTTCACGGCTCGGTCATAGTTTTGAAAAATGAAACAAAATCAGTTAGGATATCCCCAAGCAAGAAACTAGGGCAAAGGTTGCGTTTATTGTGAATAAATCTAATTTCGAAGGTTGTAACTAATAACCCAAAATTAATGTATTTTTTTTAGCCTTTTATACCCTTTCTTTCTAGCCTATCCAAAACCCACATTACGGTCCAAAGAAAGACCTTCTGACCAGTCTTCAAAAGATGCCAAGTCAGACAAATGAGAGTCTTACCGGCGAACATAACATTCTGTTCCACAGCAGAAAGGACTCTAATCTCCAGACAGAAAGAGTCATACCGGCGACACTCCAAATCCCCAGCTGGAAAGTAATACAAATGAGAGAGTCTTATCGGTGAAAACCTTCACAGGCACCATAAGGCGATGAAAGCTGAGAGAAAACCAAAATGAGAGAGGCTTGATAGTGAAAAAACCCTTCGGGCACTACAAGTCGAATAAGATTGGGAATCAGATGGGGAATCGTCAAGGGAAGGTCTTGAGAGACGATTGACGGCAGAGGATAGGCCACATACGCATGTCATGGCCATTAGAGTCGGTATCTGCGTTTGATAGATTTTTATTTATAGTTTCTTTTGTTAAAGAGTCATCTTTTCCTTTGTCTTTATTTTGTTTCTTTTTATTTTTTTCCTTTCATAGGAAAATTCCCTAGTAGAGTCTGTTTGGTCGGAACCAGTGGGAAATGACTTCAAAATAGGCCATCAACTAGTACATCCAAGTGGTACAAGGAACAGGCGCAAAACCCGTGTCAAGAAGGGTATCCCTATCAAGATGAGATTGATAAAAGGGATGGGCCAGTGTCAGCAATTAATATCATCCCCAGCAAGTTTGATAGCATAATGGAACACAAAGCTGGGAAAGGAGAAAGAGGAAACCATCCCCAACAAGAGTGGCATGACCGCTTACCATGTTTTTAAACTAACAAATTTTTCTTTGATTTAGAAACAGGGAAAATGAACGTTATTGATGGCGGAAAGACAGGCCATAAAGAAAATCATCAAACCGGGGCAGAAAATTTTCTCATTGTGAAAATTTTCTCATTGTGAAAATTTTCTCGAAGACAGGCGCCCACCTGAATAACGAGAGGAATACTTTTATGTCTTAGTATAGACAGGCGCCCACCTGAATAACGAGAGGAATACTTTTTGTCTGTGCATTTCATATTTCAGGCACCCACCTGTATAACAAGGGAATACATTTCATGTCTTTACCATTAGGCGCCCACCTGTATAACAAGGGAATACATTCCACGTCTGTTCCAATAGGAGACGCACTTCCTAAGCCTAGCCTTTACCAATAGGAGACGCACTTCCTAAGCCTAGCCTTTACCAATAGGAGACGCACTTCCTAAGTCTAGTTTTGCCAATAGGAGACGCACTTCCTAAGCTTTACCCATAGGAGACGCACTTCCTAAGTTATTTCACCCATAGGAGATGCATTTCCTCCTAAGTTTATTTTTACCCATAGGAGATGCATTTCCTCCTAAGTTTGTTTTAGTTTCACCCATAGGAGATGCATTTCCTCCTAAGTTTGTTTTAGTCCACCCATAGGAGATGCATTTCCTCCTAAGTTTGTTTTAGTCCACCCATAGGAGATGCATTTCCTCCTAAGTTTGTTTTAGTTTCACCCATAGGAGATGCATTTCCTCCTAAGTTTGTTTTAGTCCACCCATAGGAGATGCATTTCCTCCTAAGTTTGTTTTAGTTTCACCCATAGGAGATGCATTTCCTCCTAAGTTTGTTTTAGTCCACCCATAGGAGATGCATTTCCTCCTAAGTTTGTTTTAGTTCCACCCATAGGAGATGCATTTCCTCCTAAGTTTGTTTTGGTCCACCCATAGGAGATGCATTTCCTCCTAAGTTTGTTTTAGTTTCACCCTTAGGAGATGCATTTCCTCCTAAGTTTGTTTTTTACCCATAGGAGATGTATTTCCTCCTAAAGTTTATTTTTACCAATAGGAGACGCACATCCTAAGTTAAGTTTCACCAATAGGAGACGCACATCCTAAGATAAGTTTCACCATTAGGAGACGCACTTCCTAAGTCAATTTCACCAATAGGAGACGCACATCCTAAGTAAGTTCCACCAAGAGGAGACGCACATCCTAAGTTAGTTTCACCAAGAGGAGACGCACTTCCTAAGAAAAGTTTCACCAATAGGAGACGCACGTCCTAAGGAGACGCACTTCCTAAAAATAGTTTCACCAAGAGGAGACGCACATCCTAAGTTAGTTTCACCAACAGGAGACGCACATCCTAAGTTAAGTTTCACCAAGAGGAGACGCACTTCCTAAGTAAGTTTCACCAAGAGGAGACGCACATCCTAAGTCAGTTTCACCAATAGGAGACGCACATCCTAAGAATAGTTTCATCAATAGGAGACGCACTTCCTAAGCTAAGTTTCACCAATAGGAGACGCACTTCCTAAGCTAAGTTTCACCAATAGGAGACGCACATCCTAAGGAGACGCACTTCCTAAGAATAGTTTCACCAAGAGGAGACGCACTTCCTAAGAATAGTTTCACCAAGAGGAGACGCACATCCTAAGTTAGTCCTAAGATAAGTTTCACCAAGAGGAGACGCACTTCCTAAGAATAGTTTCACCTATAGGAGACGCACTTCCTAAGAATAGTTTCACCAGTAGGAGACGCACTTCCTAAGCCAAGTTTTACCAATAGGAGACGCACTTCCTAAGAATAGTTTCACCAATAGGAGACGCACTTCCTAAGTTTAGTTGTACCAATAGGAGACGCACTTCCTAAGTTATTTCACCCAATAGGAGACGCACTTCCTAAGTTAGTTTTACCAATAGGAGACGCACTTCCTAAGTTTATTTCACCAATAGGAGACGCACTTCCTAAGTTTATTTCACCAACAGGAGACGCACTTCCTAAGTATAGTTGTACCCATAGGAGATGCACTTCCTAAGTAAGTTTTACCAATAGGAGATGCACTTCCTAAGTTTAGTTTTTCCCAATAGGAGACGCACTTCCTAAGTTTATTGTACCCAATAGGAGACGCACTTCCTAAGTTCAGTTTTACCATAGGAGACGCACTTCCTAAAGTTCAGTTTTACCATAGGAGACGCACTTCCTAAGTTCAGTTCTACCAATAGGAGACGCACTTCCTAAGTTCAGTTTTACCATAGGAGACGCACTTCCCAAGTTCAGTTCTACCAATAGGAGACGCACTTCCTAAGTTTATTGTACCCACAGGAGACGCACTTCCTAAGTTTATTGTACCCAATAGGAGACGCACTTCCTTAAAGTTTAGTTTTGCCCATAGGAGACGCACTTCCTAAGTTTACTTTTATCCCATAGGAGACGCACTTCCTAAATTAAGATTTCACGCATAGGAGACGCATTTCCTAAATTATTTTCATTCATAGGAGACGCACTTCCTAGTTCAAAATCATTAAGGTTTCACCCATAGGAGACGCACTTCCTAAGACTATTTAACCCCTAGGAGACGCACTTCCTAAGTTTAATTTCGTGCATAGGAAACGCACTTCCTGAATTAAGTTTACTTTAGGAGACGCACTTCCTAGTTTGGCTTTTTCAGGTTATACTTTTACTTTAGGAGATGCACTTCCTAGTTTGGCTTTTTCAGGTTATACTTTATTTCAGGAGACGCACTTCCGGAATTGAGATTTCACCCTTAGGAGATGCACTTCGTAGTTTGATTCATTTTGAGTTCGACCATAAGAAACACAATTCCTAGTCTAGTTCTTTGAAGTTTTCACCCTTAGGAGACGCACTTCCTAGTTTAGCTCATTCCGATTCAACTATAGAAGAAGCACTTTCTAGTTTGAGTCATTGAGGTTTTTTTAGCAGACACATTTGCTAGCAAGAGTTTTGGTTTTACTCGTAGGAGATGCACATCCTAGCCTAGTCTTTAGTTTACTCTCATCATTGCATCAGTAGTATAAATAGGTTACAATTTTGCTAACGACTCACAAATCTTCCCAGTGCAAACTGGGTTAGGAAATTCTCGTTTGTTTTGTTCGTTTTGGTTGTAGGATCCCGCCTGGAGAATAGAGGTTGTTAAATTCAAGTGTTGAAGTTGGGAGCCCGCCCATAATAACAGAGGCATACATTTCAAGATCAAGTCAGAAGACAATAAAACAGAGGGTTACAACAAGAATCTCCAGCAGGAAACAATAAAATCTCAGCACCGGAAACAGAAGGTTGCAACAAGAGGTCCCAGCACAAATTCAGGCGCATGAGTCAAAAGGAAGAAAAGAGGCGTTTTGAAAGAAGCAGCTGGTGAATATTAAATCATGCCCAGCATAACAAGTCTGATGAAGAGAGCCATACCCACCATAGGAACCGCCAAAAAGCTTGATGAAGAAAGCCATGTCCCTAGCGGACCGAGAAAAATGATGAAAACTGGTATTCAGAAAAGCAAAAGGCCAGTATCATGCCCAAATTCAAGAAAGAAAAGCACCGGAGGAAACACAAGCCGACAAGAAAGCAAGGCAACAAGAACAAATTTTAGTCTAGCCTAGCTTCTTGTTTTCTTTTAAGCACGGTGTAACAAGGAGATCGGTAAGCAGTGATAACAGCATGCAACAACAGTAACATTGCAGTCCCACGGTAGTCCCAGCTACCAAAGCTTCCCGAACTACATTAACCTGATTCCCCTTTAGCCAGGGATATGTAGGAAACCTTTGAAGCAAAGGTTCGGTTAAATCTTTTTCAAAAAAACGCTTCACACGGAGTACTCGGATAGGCAAAAATCGCTCGCTTTATCTTTGCGCGAAAACCCTTCGTGTCTCCGGGCAAAGAGGGGCAGCTGTAAGCACGTGATTTTTGCCCTATATGAGAATTACTCCCAAAAAATTCAAAAATAAAATAATTTTTCTTGGTGTGCAATTTTTGTGATATTTTGTGTAACTATTTGTATGTTTGTCTATGCATGTTTATTTGTTAAATTAATAAAAAATACAAAAATAGGCATCTTTTGCATTTTTAGCATTTAATGTCCAAATGAACAATTTTATGCTTAATTATTACTTAATTGTGCGTTAATTGTTATTGGAAGTTAATTTGCGCTTTTATAACTTAATTTAGTTCTTAATAATAATTTAAGTACTTTTATAATTTAGTTTTAGAAAAATAAAAGAAGAAAAGAGAACAAAAATACAAAGAAAAATCGGATTGGGCCACTTCTTCAATTTCAAACCACAGGCCCAAATAATTGCCCAACTTTCCCCATGACCCGGTCCGTTTCAAACCGGGTCGATCCGGTCCGCTCCATTAACCCAACACCCCTTCTTCATTTTTGTCCAACACAAAACAAAACCAAAAAAATAAAAAATAAAAAGTGAATTATCACTATTAATAGTTTTATTTTTTGTTTTTTTATATATAAAAAAAATCCGAAAATATTTTATTTTATTTATTATTTTTATTTTAAAATATATATATATATATATATATAGTAATTTCGGAAATGATTTTAAAAAAATAAAAAATAAAAAAATAAAAAAAAGTAAAAGAATGTAGAAAATTTAAAAAAAGTAAAAAGTTTTAAAAAATTTAAAAGTAAAATAAGGTTGGAATTAAAAAATAAATATAAAGGTATCTGAAAATTTAAAAAATTTAAAGTAATTGAAAGTAGCATTTTTAAAAGAAAAAGAAAAGATAGTGGTTTGTTTTTTAAAGAAAAGTTAAATAAAGTGAGATTCTCTTTTAAAAAAATAAAAAGTGGGATTTTAAATAAGATAAAGTAATTAAAGTTGGAATTTTAAAAATAAAAGTAAATAAAGGTGGGATTTCTTTTTCTAAAAAAATAAAAGCAATTTGTAAGTGGGATTTCTTTTAATTAAAAAAATAATAAAATAATAAAAAAACAAATCTGAAAATTTCGAAAATTTTGCTATAAATAGAAGAGAAAATTTAGGAAGAAGGGGTGGAAAAAAAGAGGAAAAACTAGATAGAGAGAAGAAAAAAGAGGGGGCGGAGTGAGAAGTATACACCCGATATACATTCTGGATACACTGAATATACAGGGGCAGAATTCATTTTGGAGAGTTTTGAAGTTGAAAAAGAATAGTTACTGTTTCATTGCCTCGCTTAAGATCTGAAATAGTCAGAACCTTCCTGCCTTTTACTTCTTCTCTATACTTGGAGTCGTTTATAGTCTCCTGGGTTTTCTACTATTCCTACTGTTACTGGTCTATTCCTGTGTTGCTGGACTGTCGTTGTTGTGCTACATTGTTACTACTGTTGCTGCTTCTCAGCTTCATCTTCTCTTGTTTTCCAATACCAGGTACACGAATGTAATACTAGTTATTGCAAGCTAAAAATGTGGAAGCATGAATACATATGAAGAATCGAATTTTGAAGTTTTAATTTCGCTTTTTCTCTGTTCCTTTTATTGATTGTATTTAGGCTATTTTATGTATTATTGAATAATAATTGGAATAAGAGAAAATAACATAAGTTAGTCTTTAATGAATCGGCTTGGCAAAACGGGTTAATTCACTAGCTATGAAGGTTCTAAGATTATCAACAGTAGGTTAATTGTGAACAAGTACTTAAATTTAGCTAAGGCATGAATTTGAACTAAATTTCGTGAATTAGGTATTAAGGCATGATTTGAGTTCAAACAAAATTAGAAGAACGTTTAAGTCTAATAAACTTTCTATTAAGCTTTAGTAATTATGGTTAAATCCAGTTTCAAATGGTTGTGAATAATTAATTCCAATAGTTTTTTTTATATATAACAATGCGAGCTTCAATCTAACTATATTTGATTCTTTTGAATATTAGTTGTCAAATTTTTATTTTATTTATAATTTCGAATTTTTTTAGTAAAATTCTTGTTCATCAATATTTGTATTAATATAGCAATTAGTATGCCATGCTTTCTTAAATAAAAAAAAAAGCTCGTAATTAATTAGGATTTTCTTTATTTATTTTAGAGACTAATTTTAATAGAAAAGATGTAGTCGCTTTAGGATTTGTCCATTTAAAATAAATGAGATGAGCCTCGCCTAGTAAAATATATAGATTGCGGGGCCCTCACAAATGTATGTGTTAATTACTTAGAACTCGGGATCGGCCGCTTAGCGAACTTCACGGCCTTTTCTCAAAATAACCCTGCGCTAGTCGCTTTAGGCGCGTATTTAATAATGTTATCTCCTTAAATTCGGGTGCACATTTATGTGACCCAAATCCAAATCTCAACGAAATCGAAATGTGTCTCTAATCACGGGTACATTGATTGTGACGTGGTCTGAGATGTATTTCCATGACATTGCAAATTCTTTTTAATAATGAATGAGACGAGCCTCGACAAACAAAAAATGCACAAGCTGCGGGGCCCTCTAAATGTATATATTAAAATACTTAGAATTCGAGGACAGGCCGTTTAGCGAATTTTACGGCCTTCCCCAAAATAACAAGACGCTAGTTGCTTTAGGCGCACCTTTAATAATTTATTTTCCTTAACTCGGGTGCACATTTATGTGACCCAAATCCAAATCTCAACCGAGTCGAGATATGCCAAACAACTACGGGTGCATTGATGTAACGTGGTTCGAGATATGTTTCCACGATGTTTCATATTTCTTTTAAAAACAATAATAATAAAGCGGTTAAAATATAAAATTTGCACATAAGTTCATATTTGTATAAAATCAGATAATCAAGCCGAATATAATAGTTGAGCGACCGTGCTAGAACCACGGAACTCGGGAATGCCTAACACCTTCTCCCGGGTTAACAGAATTCCTTATCCGGATTTCTGGTGCGCAGACTGTAATATGGAGTCATTCTTTTCCTCGATTCGGGATTAAAATTGGTGACTTGGGACACCCTAAATCTCCCAAGTGGCGACTCTGAAATAAATAAACGAATCCCATTTTGATTGTCGTTTAATTGGAAAAAATTCCCTTGCACCCTCGCGGGTATGTAAAAAGGAGGTGTGACAATAGGGCAAGGGAATAAATAAAATTACAATAAGAATCCCGGCAAGGGAACAATAGTTCAACAATCAAGTCCCGACAACGGAATAACATGTGATGACCCGGCTAGTTGTATCATGAGTTACCGCTTCGTTTTCCCCATTTCTCCTTCTTATTGCTTTATCTATCGGTTCTATATGTGATCGGGTTGGTCGGATCGAATCCGAAAAGGATTTGACAAGGTTTGAAAAACTTAGTCTCTTTAAAGTGAGTTAAAGTTGGAAAAGTCAATCGGATGTTGACCTATGTTTTAGAGGGCTCGGATGTGAGTTTCAATGGTTCGGTTAGCTTCGGGAGGTTATTTGTGGCTTAGTAGCACAATCAGAATGAATTTTGGAGGTTCGTAGTAGATTTAGGCTTGAATTGGCAAAGTTGATATTTTAGCAATTTCCGGTTGATAGGCGAGATTTTGATATAGGGGTCAGAATGCAATTCTACGAGTTCATTAGTTCCGTTGTGTTATTTGGGATGTTTGTGCAAATTTTTAGGTCATTCGGACATGGTTTGGTTGGGTTTTTGATCAAAAGCGGAATTCGGAAGATTTTGGAAAGTTTGGGTTGAATTCGATGTGTTTTGGGTGATTTGATGTTGTTCGAGGTGTTTTGATGATTGGAACAAGTTTGAATAAGGTTTTAGGATATGTTGGTGCCTTTGGTTGAGGTCTCGGGGGCCTCGGGTGAGTTTCGAGGGGTTGAACGGATCAATTTGGAGTTAACAAAATAACAGAAAATCTGTTCAGCTGTTGCAGGGATTTTACCCTTCGCGTTCGCGAATAGTCAGTTATGTAAGGCAAAGATTAAGCCTTCGCATTCACGATGGGAGCTCCGCATTTTCTAAGGGTGAGGATCGGTGCATCGCGTTCGTAGGATAGGTGTCGCGTTCGCATAGAAGGAATGGTGAGGCTGAGCTTCAGTGGATTTAACTCATCGCGTTCGCGATGGGCTGAACGCATTCGTGGAGGTTTGCCTGGATAAAGCATTGCTTTCGCGATGGTCGTGTCACATTCGCGAAAGAGGATTTTGGTCAAAGTTATTTTTGTGCTTTGTGAGCGCAAGGCTTTGACCGCGTTTGCGAAGAAGGAATTTATGCCTAGGCAGAAGGTTTTAAAACTCGTCTTGTCCGCGAGGATTAGGTTTATTTCCTCCATAGTTGATTACTTTTGGAGTTTTTTGAAGGATATTGAAGAGGGATTCAAGGGGAAACGTTTGGAGGTAAGAATTCTGGACTAAAAACTCGATTATTATGTGAAGTTCACCTAGAAAATCATGGAATCTACGCCTAAAATTGAATAACTAGGGCTTGAAATTGGAGACCAAACATTTGGGCTTTGAAGGGTCATTTGTGGATGGATTTTGATGTTCTTGGTATGTATGAACTCGTAGGGAGATAAGGAATCCGATGATGTGAAAATTTCTGAATTTCGAGACGTGGGCCCGGGGGTCGGGTTTTGGTAATTTCGGGATTTGTGCCCTTTATTGATTGTTTTCGCATGGGCTTCATTCCCTTAGCATAATTTGACATCCTCGTTCTGATTTTGGATAGATTCGATGTGAGTGAAGGCCGATTAGAGGGGCAAAGGCGTCGCGAGCTAGAGATTTAGCCGGTTCCAGGTGAGTAATGATTGTAAATGATGTTCTGAGGGTTTGAAACCCCGGATTGCATATCGTAGTGCTATATTGAGGTGAGGCACATGCTTGATGACAAGCGTGGGCTCGTGCACTATTGGGGATTGTGACTTGGTCCGTCCCGATTGATGATTTTACCACATATTCGATTGAAAACTATTTGCTATCATCATTATTTGGGTTGAATGCCATATTGGGCCTAGTACCAACTATTTGAACCATTCGGGGATTTTTATTGATATCTTCCTCACTATTTTGACTTTATACTTGAAGTCAGTCATGTTATTTTCCACTGTTTTACTACTCAGCCATGTTTACTCAGTTTTAATGCTTAAATGACATTTTAAATGATGTTTGGGCTAAGAAACACTATTTTACTATTGCCCGAGAGGCTTGTGATGATTTTTGACTGAGTAAGGCCGAGGGCTTACATTATAAGGAAACACTGATACTGATTTGAGGCCGAGGGCCTGAGATATGTACGCCACGAGGTGGCTTGATTGATATGAGGTCGGGGTCCTAGTTTTGATGCCACTAGATGGCCTGATATTGCGCTTGGGCCGTAAGGGGCCCCTCTAGGAGTCTGCATACCCCTAGTGAGCATGGGTACCCATTGTGACGTGAGATTGAGCCCGAGGGGATGGTATTGCTCTAAGATGTTGTTCGAGGGACGGATTTGTTGATACTGTGCCCGAGGGGCAAACTTCTATTTGCTTACATTACCTTATCTGCCTGTCAATTACCTGTTTACTTGTTGAAAAAGGATTGTTACTTAACTTTTCAGTGGTTCACTATTTTTAAATGATTTTACTGCTTCATTATAGAATGCCTTGTGCCTTATGTGTTTTCTTACTTTCAGTCGTTATTTACATTTGTTACTTACTGAGTTGGAGTACTCACTTTACTCACTGCACCCTGTGTGCAGATTCAGGCGAAGCTGGTCCCGCTCCCGAGTGCTAATTCATTCCAGCTTCAAGCAGATCTTCAAGGAGTCTTTAGGTAGCTGTTGGCATTCGCAGCCCGGAGCTCCTCCCTATCTCTTTCCTTTATGTCCTTAGTTCAGTATTTAAACTCTGTAGTTACATTTGAGGAATTAGTGTTGTTAGATGCTCGTGACTTGTGACACCCCGGTTAGGACTGTGTCGGGTTGTACTTCCGCACTTATTTGCTATTATTCACTACTTAGTATCATTAACTCATCTTTAGACTATTTTTTATGTTGTTTAACTGTTTAAAAAGTGAATTGGGCTTAATTGACTGGCCTAGTCTTCACGAGAGGTGCCATCACGACCGGTTTCGGGGTTAGGGTCGTGACATAACATCAAAAGAAACCTTAACATCCCGGCAAGGGAGATAACATGAAAAACAACAATATCCTGGCAAGGGAGTTAATATAATGATTCTCTTCTCTTTCCCCTTTTACTTCATAGCTTACTTCACAACTTTGAGCCAATGCTTTAAAAGATTCAATTTCCACTTATACTTTCACATTTCATTGTACAACTCGAGCCAATGCTCCTCAATGTTTAAATGTCACAATTACTTCCACAACTTTGCCCAACAATAGAAATCATCAAAGCATGAATAATACAATGAAGCCATAATAATCACAATATAAGCCCCACGGGCATGCTTGACACCAACGTATAAATACTCGTCACCATGCCTATACGTCATACTCAACAAATACCACATAGCAAATAGGACTTGACTCCTAATCCCTCAAGCTAAGGTTAGACCAAACACTTACCTCGAATGCATGAAAATGAGTTTTCCAAAGTTTTACCTAAAAAGTCAAAAATCGCCCCCGGTCCCACATGGTCAAAACCCGAGGTTCGAACCAAACCCGAGGTTCGAACCAAAATCCGATTACCCATTCCCCTACGAATCCAAATATATAATTTGTTTTGAAATCGGACCTCAAATCGAGGTCCAAATCCCCAGTTTTTGAAAAACATAGGTTCTACCCAAAACACCCAATTTCCCCCATGAAAATCATTGATTTTGAGTTGAAATCATGTTAAAAGATATTAATGATTGAAGGAAACGAGTTAAAATTGACTTACAATTGATTTAGAAGAGGATTTGTTCTTGAAAAATTGCCCTAGGGAGTTAATGTTTTGAAAAGATGTGAAAAATGGTTGATTTTTGGCTAAGTATAAAAAGTGCAGGTTGCAGATATGGGAATTATGAACAGGGGTTTGCAATTGCGAACCCCGACCTCTGCTATGTTGGGAATTGCGAAAATCCTCTGGCATTTGCGAGTTGGGAATTACGAGAATGGCGTCGCATTTGCGACTACTGGCTAGGAAGGGAAACATCGCATTTGCGATGGATTTCCTTGCAATTGCGAGATAGTTGGCCTGGGCCAATGTTCGCATCTGCGACAAGGCCTTCGCATTTGCGAACTCGCATTTGCGAGCCAGATGCAAAGCCTACATGCCTGCAATGCACAGCTGAAAGTCTGCAATCCTTAAGTCTAAAAATCCACCCCGTAGCCTATCCAAAACTTACCCGAGTCATCGGGCTCTAAACCAAACATGCAGACCAACCTAAAAACATCATACGAACTCACTCGTGCATTCAAATCACTAAAATAACATCAACAACTATGAATTTAGCATCAAATCATGAAATTTACTTAAGAACTTAAAATTTCCATTTTTCTCAAAAACGATCCGATTTACATCGTTTCAAGTCCGTTTCTTACCAAATTTCACAGACTTACCTTAAATCACATATAAGACCTGTAGCGGGCGCCGGAACCAAAATACGGGCTTGTTACCATCATGTTTTAATCATAATTCATTTCCAAACTCATAAAAAATTTTAGAAAACAATTTTCTTTAAAAATTCATTTCTCGGGCTTAAGACCTCAGAATTCAATTCCGGGCATACGCTCAAGTCCCATATTATCCTACGGACCCTTTGGAACCGTCCAATCACGAGGCCTGGTCCATTTACCAAAATGCTGACCGAAGTCAACTTAAACTCATTTTAAATGCAAAATTCATCATTTTTCACAGATTTAAACAAAATGGCTTTCTAGCTACGTGCCCGGAATGCGCACACAGATCGAGGTGATGCCGAAAGAGGTTTTTAAGGCGTCGGAATGCAAAATTCACTTTTAAAACAAGTGATGACCTTTTGGGTCATCACATCCTCCACCTCTAAAACAACCGTTCATTCGAACGGACAGAAGAAGGAAGTACTTGAATCGGGGAAAAGATGGTGATAACGGCTCCGCATATTGGACTCGGACTCCCAGGTTGATAACTCAACAGGCTGACCTATCCACTAAACACAAACAGAAGGAAAACACTTCGATCTCAACTGGCAATCCTGCCGATCTAGACAAGTCCTTGTCCAACTGGACAGTGTTGAAATCTAACACGTGGGATGGATCGCCGTGATATTTCTGAATCATGGACACATGAAACATTGGATGCACGGCTGATAAGCTTGGCGGCAATGCAAGTCTGTAAGCCACCTCTCCCACTCAATAAAGAATCTCAAACGGGACAATGAACCTAGGGCTAAGCTTGCCCTTTTTCCTAAATCTCATCACTCCCTTGAATAGGCGACACTCGAAGCAATACCCGCTCACCAAACATGAATGCCAAATCACGAACCTTACAGTCGGTATAACTCTTTTGCCTGGACTGAGTTGTACGAAGCCAATCCTGAATGATCCTGACCTTGTCCAAGGCATCCTGAACCAGATTCGTACCCAACAACCGAGCCTCTCTCGGCTCAAACCATCCTACCGACGACTGGCACAACCTACCATACAAAGACTCATAAAGAGCCATCTGGATAATCAACTGGTAGTTGTTTTTGTAGGCAAACTCTGCTAAAGGCAAAAATTGATCCCAAAAGCCTCCAATGTCAATGACACAAGCTCAGAGCATATCCTCCAAAATCTGAATAGTTCGCTCGGACTGCCTGTCTATCTAGGGATGAAATGTTGTGCTCAACTCAACCTGTGTGCCCAACTCTCACTGAACTGCTCTCCAAAAATGGGAGGTAAACTGCGTACCTCGATCCGAAATGATAGAGTCTGGATTACCATGAAGGCGAACAATCTCCCAGATGTAGATCTCAGCTAACCTCTCGGAAGAGTAAGAGACTACCACATAAATGAAATGTCCTGAATTGGTCACCCTATCAACAATAACCCACACTACTTTGAACTTCCCATGAGTCCGCGAGAGTCCAACTACAAATTGCATAGTGATCCGCTCCCATTTCCACTCGGGAAGCTCAATCCTCTGAAACAAACTGCCAGACCTCTAATGCTCTTACTTAACCTGCTGACAGTTTAAACACTGAGCCACATATGCAACGATATCCTTCTTCATTCTTCTCCACCAATAATGCTGCCACAAATCCTGATACATCTTCGGGGTGCCCAGATGAATAGAGTACCGGGAGCTATGGGCCTCCTCTAAAATCAACTCTCAGAGACCATCCATATTAGGCACACAAATTCGACTCTACAATCTCAAAATTCCATCATCACCTAAAGTAACCTGCTTGGCACCTCCGTGCTGCGCCGTGTCTCTAAGGACACACAAATGGGGATCATCATACTACTGATCTCGGATACGCTCCAATAAAGAAGAATGAGCGACTGTGCAAGCTAACACACGACTAGGCTCAGAAACGTCCAACCTCACGAACTGATTGGCGAAAGCTTGAACATCCAAGGCAAGCGGTCTCTCACCGACCAAAATATAAGCAAGACTGCCCACACTAGTTGACTTTCTACTCAAAGCATCGGCCACCACATTGGCCTTTCCCGGATGATATAAGATAGTGATATCATAGTCCTTTAACAACTCCAACCACCTTCTCTGCCTCAAATTCAACTCCTTTTGCTTGAACAAATACTGCAGACTCTTGTGATCCGTGAACACCTCACATGCCAGACCATACAGATAATGCCTCCAAATCTTCAATGCGTGAATAATGGCTGCTAACTCCAAATCATGAACTGGATAGTTCTTCTCATGAATATTTAACTGCCGTGAAACATAGGAAATGACCTTTCCATCCTGCATCAATACCGCACCAAGTCCAATACGAGATGCATCACAATAAACCGTATAAGGCCCTGAACCTGTGGGAAAAACAAACACCGGTGCCGTAGTCAGAGCTATCTTGAGCTTCTGAAATCTGGTCTCACACTCATCCGACCATCTGAACTGGGCACCCTTCTGGGTCAACCTGGTCATCGGGGCTGCGATAGATGAAAACCCCTCCATGAACCGATGATAGTAGCCTGCCAATCCCAAAAAACTCCGAATCTCTGTAGCTGATGCTGGTCTAGGCCAGTTCTTGACTGCCTCAATCTTCTCTGGATCAACCTGAATACCCTCTACTGATACAACATGACCCAAGAATGCAATTGAACTCAACCAGAACTCACACTTCGAAAACTTAGCATACAACTGACTATCCCTCAAGGGCTAAAGAACCACTCTAAGATGCTGCTCGTGCTCCTCCCCACTATGGGAATAGATCAAAATGTCATCAATAAAGACTATCACGAACAAATCCAAGTAAGGCCTGGACACTCGGTTAATCAAATCCATAAAAGCTGCTGGGGCATTTGTCGACCCGAAGGATATCACCAAAAACTCATAATGCTCGTACCGAGTGTGGAAAGCTATCTTAGGTACATTGGATGCCCTAATGCTTAACTGATGGTAGCCAGATCTCAAGTCAATCTTCGAAAATACCTTGTCACCCTGAAGCTGATCAAACAAATCATCAATCAACGGTAACTGATACTTATTCTTGACTATAACCTTGTTCAGCTACCGGTAATCAATACACATTCTCATCGATTCGTCCTTCTTCTTATCAAACAACACCAGTGTACTCCAAGGTGAAACACTAGGTCTAATGAAATCCTTGTCAAACAAGTCTTGCAACTGCTCCTTCAACTCTTTCAGCTCAGGTGGGGCCATACGATACGGCAGGATAGAAATTGGCTGAGTGCTTGGAGCCAAATCAATACAAAAATCAATATCTCTGTCGTGTGGCATACCCGGTAGGTCTGAAGGGAATACCTCAGGGAACTTACGAACAACAGGCACAGAATCAATAGAAGGAACCTCAGCACTATAATCACGGACATAGGGCAAATAGGCCAAACACCCCTTCTTGACCATACGCCGAGCGTTCATATAAGAGAAAATACTACAGGTAGAATGACTAAGAGTCCCTCTCCACTCTAAACGACGTAAACCCGGCAAGGCTAAGGTCACAGTCTTGGCATGACAGTCCAAGATAGCATGATAAGGTGATAACCAGTCCATTCCTAATATGACATTGAAATCATCCATGTCCAGAAGAAGCAAATATACGCGAGTCTCAAGACCCCCAATCACAACTACACATGAACGATGGACTCGATTCACCACAATAGAATCACCCACTGGTGTAGACACATAAACAGGAGCACTCAAAGAACATGACCAGATACAGTGCAAAATAAGATGACACATAGGAGTATGTAGACACTGGATCTAATAACACTAAAGCATCTCTATCACAAACCAGAACCGTACCTGCGATAACTACATCAGAAGCCTCAGCCTCGGGTTTGGCTGGAAGAGCATAACATTAGGGCTGGGCCCCACCACCCGGAACTACATCTCTGGGACGGCCTGCTGCTAGCTAGCCTCCTCCTCTAGCAGCCTGGGCTCCACCTCTAATACCTCTACCTCCACCTCTAGAACCTCTACCCCCACCTCTAGCTAGCTGAGCGAGAATTGGAACACTCGGTGCCTGAACCATGGCACGGGAACCCGGATTCTGAGAGCTACTCAGTGCTCGAGGGCAAAACCTAGCAATGTGACCGATATCACCACAAGTGTAACAAGCCCTCGGCTGCTGAGACTGCTGACCCTGAAGACCTGAATGACCACCCCGAAAACTCTGAAGTGACGGTGCACTGATAGGGGCTGGTAGTGCACAATAGGACTGCTGATCAAAATACTACATATGGGGACCACGACCACCTGAAGCACCGTGAGAAACCTGAAGTGCTGACTGAAAGGGCCTAGAAGGATGGCCTCTACCATGCAATCTCTGCCTCCAGATGAGGTAACATTGAGTCGACCTGAATGACGAGGCCTCTTGTCAGACCCCTGACCACCTCCTTGCAACAGAACCATCTGGACTCTCCGAGCCACATTGGCCACCTCCTGGAAGGATATATCACTCCTAGTCTCCCTATCCATCTGAAGACGAATCGGCTAAATAAGTCCGTCAATGAACCTCCTCACCCTCTCTCTCTCGGTGGGAAGTATGATAAGAGCATGACGAGCCAAGTCGATGAATCTGGTCTCATACTAGGTAACAGTCATAGAACCCTACCGAAGACGCTCAAACTGCCTCCGTTAGGCCTCTCTCTGAGTGATGGGGAGAAACTTCTCCAGAAATAGCTGAGTAAACTACTCCCAAGTCAAAGCTGGTGATCCGGCTGGTCTAGGCAAACAGTATTACCTCCACCAAGTCTTGGCGGATCTAAACAAGCGAAAAGTAGCAAAATTGACCCCATTGGTCTCAACTATCCCCATATTCCTAAGAACCTCATGACAACTGTCTAGATAATCCTGCGGGTCCTTAGAAAATGCACCGCTGAAAGTAGTAGTGAAGAGCTTGGTGAACCTGTCCAATCTCCACAAAGCATCGACAGACATAGCTGCTCCATCACTGATCTGAGCTACCACACCTGGCTGAACTGCTCCAACTGGATGAACTGCTGGAGTCTGAAACTAAGGAGCTACCTGCTCTGGAGTGCGAGTAGCAGGAGTCTGGGATCCTTCTCCATCCTAAGAGACAGCTGGTGCTACAGGGAGCAAGCCTGCCCGGGTGACACTCTCCATAAGGCCTACTAGACGGACCAGAGCATCCTGGAGTACTGGGTTGAAATAAACCCCTCTAGGACCTACGCTGGGCCCATTGGAACTGCTGGGGCCGGAACCTCATCATTAAAGTCAACCTGAGGCTTTGCCGCTGGTGTTGCGGCTCTGGGTTGAGCTCTTCCCCTACCTCGTCCTCTAGCACGGTCTTGGCCTTGCCCTATGCCCCTCGTGGGAGCTGCTGCTGGGGGCTCGGGCTACTAGTAAGTGGATGAGGAAGCACGTGTTCTTGCTATCTACGAAAGAACAAAGTAGAAATTCAATTAGCATTGACAAACCAAACTGCACGATAGGAAAGAATAAATGTGAAGTTTTTCCTTACTCTGTAGCCTCTGGGATAAATATAGACGTCTCCGTACTAATCCCTCAGACTCTACTAAGCTTGTCTGTGAATTGTGAGACCCATGTAACCTAGAGCTCTGATGCCAACTTGTCACGACCTAGATTTCCCACTCCTCAGGATCCATGATAGAACCTACTGATGTGAGTTAGGCAAGCCAATTATAAAACAAATTACCTTTTTACCCTTTTTATACTCTTTAATATTTGTAAAACAATAACGTATAAACAACAGAAATTTTGAATAAGAAGAAGAAAAGCAATAAAAATATCTGAACATGTGCTAATACAACTGTTTAAGCCTTAACCACCCAGAATTGGTGTCAGTGTGTCACAGACGATTTAGGATTTTCTACATACAAAGTTCGAAAAATAAACGATACACTATTTCTGAATTTAGGAAATGAAACAGGGATAAAGGGGTAGAGGGAGATGCCAAGGCCCTGAGGACGCCTGCAGGTCTACCTTGGATCTCCGAGTGGACTGAAGGTAGCCACCTAATCTACGATCCAGAAGCTGCTCCGGGATCTGCACATAGTGCAGAGTGTAGTATCAGCACAACCGACCCCATATGCTGGTAAGTGCCTAGTCTAACCTCGGCGAAGTAGTGACGAGGCTAGGACTAGACTACCAAATAAACCTGTGCAATTCAACTATATACAACGGAAAATAAGAACAATAATAAATAGTCAAGTATGGGAGGGGTAACATGCTGCGGGGGACTATAAATTTAGAATAGAAATACAGCAGGAAATTGAAAGAAACAACATATCTCGGATATCAACAAACAATCAGAATTCAATAAGTGCACGACATCACCCTTCGTGCTTTTACTCTCGTCCTCACCAAGGAATCAAGTAATGAAAATGTGCACGACATCACCCTTCATGATTTTACTCTCGTCCTCACCATATAATCAATATAATCGGCTCATAATGGTACATCGTGCGTCACGGCATCACCCTTCGTGCTTTACACTCTTTCCTCACAAATCATACACGGCATCACCCTTCGTGCTTTAACACTCTCTCGTCAAAACAATACACGACATCACCCAGCAACAATCATAAATAATAGGGCAAGGGATAAATGAAATTACAATAAGAATCCCGACAAGGGAACAATAGTTCAACAGTCAAGTTTCAGCAAGGGAATAACATTAAAAGAAACCTCAACATCCCGGCAAGAGAGATAACATGAAAAACAACAATATCCCGGCAAGGGAGTTAATATAATGATTCTCTTCTCTTTCCACTTTTACTTCATAAATCACTTCACAACTTTGAGCCAATGCTCAAAAAGATTCAATTTCCACTTATACTTTCACATTTCATTGTACAACTCGAGCCAACGCTGCGCAATATTCAAATGTCACAATTACTTCCACAATTTTTCCCAATAATAGAAATCATCATCAAAGCATGAATAATACAACGAAGCCATAATAATCGCAATATAATACCCACGGGCATGCTTGACACCAAAATATAGATACTCGTCACCTTGCCTATACGTCGTACTCGACAAATACCATATAGCAAATAGGATTCGACTCCTAATCCCTGAAGCTAAGGTTAGAGCAAACACTTACCTCGATGAAACAAACACAATTCACTTCTCAACTATTACTTTACCCCTTGATTCCACCACCAATTCGCTCGTATCTAGCCACAAGTTACTTAATTACATCAATAAATGCTAAATGAATCAATTCTAATGCATGAAAATGAGTTTTCCAAAGTTTTACCCAAAAAGTCAAAAATTGCCCCGGTGCCCACATGGTCAAAACTTGAGGTTCGAACCAAAACCCGATTACCCATTCCCCCATGAATCCAAATATATAATTTGTTTTGAAATAGAACCTCAAATCGAGGTCCAAATCCCCAATTTTTTGAAAAACATAGGTTCTACCCAAAACACCCAATTTCCACCATGAAAATTATTAATTTTGAGTTGAAATCATGTTAAAAGATGTTAATAATTGAAGAAAATGAGTTAAAATTGACTTTAAATTGATTTGGAAAAAGATTTGTTCTTGGAAAATCACCCTAGGGAGTTTATGTTTTGAAAAGATGTGAAAAATGGTTGATTTTCGGCTAAGTATAAAAATTGTAGGTTGCATATATGGGAATTGCGATCAGGGGTTCGCAATTGCGAACCCCGGTCTCTGCTATGTTGGGAATTGCGAAAAGCCTCTCGCATTTGCGAGTTGGGAATTGCAAGAATGTGTCGCATTTGCGACTACTGGCTTGGAAGGGAAGCATCACATTTGCAATGGATTTCCTCTCAACTGCGAGGTAGCAGGCCTGGGCCAATGTTTGCATTCGCGACAAGGCTTTCGCATTTGCGAACTAGCATTTGCGAGCTAGGCTTTGCAAATGCGAAGCCTGCAGGCCTGCAATGCACATCTGAAAGTCTGCAATCCTTAAGTCTAAAAATCCACCTCGTGGCCTATTTAAAACTCACCCGAGCCCTCGGGGATCCAAACCAAACATGCACACCAACCTAAAAACATCATATGGACTTGCTCGTGAATTCAAATCACTAAAATAACATCAACAACTATGAATTTAGCATCAAATCATGAAATTTTTTTAAGAACTTCAAATTTCCAATTTTCTCAAAAATGATCCGATTCACGTCGTTTTAAGTCCGTTTCTTACCAAATTTCACAGACTTACCTTAAATCACATATATGAACTATACCGTGCACCGAAATCAAAATATGGGCCCGATACAAATCAAGTTTTAATCACAATTGATTTCCAAAACTCATAAACAATTTCAAAAAATAATTTTCTTTAAAAATTCATTTCTCGGGCTTGGGACCTCAGAATTCTATTTCGTGCATACGCCCAAGTCCCATATTTTCCTATGAACCCTCCAGGACCGTCCAATTATCAGTATGGGTCCGTTTACCCAAAATGTTGACAGAAGACTACTTAAGCTCATTTTAAATGCAAAATTGATTATTTTTCATAGATTTTCACAAAATGGCTTTCCGACTACGCGTCCGAACAGTGCATGCAGATCGAGGTGATGCAAAAAGAGGTTTTTAAGGCCTCGGAATACAGAATTCACTTTTAAAACAAGTGATGACCTTTTGGGTCATCATAGGCTTCATGATATCGAACAGGGGGGGTCAAGATCAACCCCGACAAAATCAAGGCCATTGAAGAAATCACGGTGATAAATAATGTAAAGGCCGTACAATGGCTGACACGGCAGATAGTTGCTCTGGGCAGATTCATATCAAGGTCCTTAGATAGGAGTCATCATTTCTTCTCTTTACTCAAAAAGAAAAACAACTTCGAATGGACTCCACAATGCCAACACGCCTTAGAGGAATTGAAACAATATCTGACTAGCCCGCCTTTGCTCCACACAACAAAAAAGGATGAAATGTTGTATTTATACCTGGCCGTATCCGAGATAGCGGCAAACGGTGTGCTAGTTCGAGAAGATCAAGGTACACAATTCCCTATTTATTATGTAATTCGAATCCTAAGGGATGCCAAAACTAGGTATCCGCACTTAGAAAAATTAGTTGTTGCGCAAATAAGCGCATTGCGAAAATTGAAGCCATATTGTCAATGCCACCATATTTGCCTTTTGACAACGTACCCTCTCTGAAGCATATTGCATAAGTTCAACCTATTGGGCCGATTGGCCAAATGGGCCATCGAACTCGGGGGATATGATATCGAGTATCAACCCCGAACGACCATCAAATCCCAAATTCTAGCGGACTTCGTGGCCGACTTCTCGCCCTCCCTCGTGCCCGAGGTAGATAAGGAACTTTTACTAAAATTGAGCACATGTTCTGGGGCATGGACCGTGTTCACTGACGGCGCCATGAACCTAAGAGGATCCATACTCGGTATAGTCCTAAAGCCGCCTAAGGGTGGCATAATCAGGCAATCTATAAAAAACTGCAAGATTGACTAACAATGAAGCCGAGTATAAGGCTATGATTTCAGGTCTGGAATTGGCCAAAAGCCTGGGGGCTGAGATATTTGAAGCAAAATGCGATTCACTCCTGGTAGTAAATTAGGTAAATTGGAGCTACAAGGTCCGAGAAGACATGATGCAAAGATACTTGGACAAGATCCAAGTCACATTGTGCCGTTTCAAAGAATGGACCATGGTCTACATACCTCGGGAACAGAACAATGAAGCCGATGCCGTCGCAAACATAGGATCATCTGTTGAAGAAGATTACCTACTCCCTGGGGCTGTTGTTCAGCTTTCAGAATTAGTGGTCGAGAAAGGTCATGCTGAGATTAATTCTACTAGCCTAACATGGGATTGGAGAAATAAATATATCGACTATCTGAAAAATGGGAAATTACCCATGGATCCAAAGGAATCGAGGGCCCTGCGAACCAAAGCAGCCTGGTTCTTACTCGACAAAAACAGAACTCTATACAGAAGAACTTTCGATGGCCCTCTAGTAGTATTTCTGGGAAAAGGAGACGCAGATTATGTACTCCGAGAAATTCACGAAAGTACTTGCGAAAACCACTCTGGCGCCGATTCCTTAGTCCTAAAGGTGATTAGGGCAGGCTACTACTGGGACAATATGGAAAAAGACACTAAGGAATTCGTCCGAAAGTGCAACAAATGCCAGAGATTTGCCCTACGATTCACCAACCCGGCGAACAACTACATTCGGTCTTATCGTCATGGCCGTTCATGAAATGGGGAATGGACATCGTCGGACCTCTACCAAGGGCACTAGGTAAAGCTAAATTTATTTTATTTATGACTGACTATTTCTCAAAATGGGTAGAAGCACAGGCCTTCGAAAAGATAAGGGAAAAAGAAGTCATTGACTTCATTTGGGACCACATTATATACCGACTCAGGATTCCTTCCTAGACAACTTGCGATAATGGGAGGTAGTTCATCGGAAGTGAAGTAACACAGCTCCTCGAGGATCACAAAATCAAGAGAATCTTGTAGACACCCTACCACCCGTGCGCAAACGGTCAGGCTGAGTCTACAAACAAAACCGTCATCCAGAACTTAATAAAGAAGTTGGAAAGGGCTAAGGGAAAGTGGAAAGAAATATTGCCCGAAGTGCTCTGGGCATACCGAACAACTCCAAAATAAAGCTTAGGGAAAACACCTTTCTCTCTAGTAAATGGTGCTGAGGCTTTGATACGAGTCGAGGTCGGGGAGCCAAGCGCTAGATTCTGACACACCACCGAGAGCTCGAACAACGAGGCCATGACTATAGCCCTCAAACTATTGGATGAAAAGCGAGAAGCCTCACTGGTCCGAATGACCGCCCAAAAGCAAAGGATAAAAAGGTATTATAACAGGAGAACAAACCTCCGACATCTCGCAGTCGGGGACTTGGTCCTAAGGAAAATCACCCTCAACACCCGAAACCCTAATGAAGAACAGCTAGGCCAAAATTTGGAAGGACCGTACCGAGTCCTCGGAGTAATCGACATAGGGTCCTACAAACTCGGTACCATGGAAGGCAAACAACATCCAAGCAATTGGAACATATCAATGCTGAAACGATACTACTGCTAAGGTGTCCGATGGAAGATTTTGAAACACCCTCGGGCTCGAGGACCTCGGGCTCTTAAAAGCATGCATTGCATTCTTTTCCTTCAACCTAATTTTATCCCTATAAGGGTTTTACCGGTAAGGTTTTTAACGAGGAAACATCTATATGCTACCTAAGGAAAACTCAACAAGTATTCAAGGCTTCTTTTGTAGTCAACCTCGAATACTGGGAGGCATCCCCCTAAAAGTCACCCTCTCGGAACAGCCAAGAAGTGCTGAATGGGGTCTCGATAGGAGAATAATGTACCGGGCCAAACGGTCGAACGAACCGTGTCTGTATAAAAATAACCGAGTCCCTAACGGTGAAAACATGTATACTTGTACCAAGTAATCGAATAATATTTTCCATCAAAGCATTTCGCGCTTCAAAGAAGCTCGATATTTTTGCAAAAACGGCCCCGATCCAAAAATGTCCCGAACACTTGGGGATTAGTGACAACAACTCAAAGCTGTATGACCCCTGGGTCAGAGCTTCAAACTCGTATGCCCTCAATGAGGCAACATCAAGATCACAAAATGGCACTAGAGCCAAAAACGTCCCGAACACTGGCGTCGAAAACTCCAAAATCGTAAGCCCTCAATAATGCAATACCAAGTTTACAAGTAATGGCTCCCGAGCCAAGAAACTTTCAATGACTCGGGGACTGCCGCAAACTACCACCCCTATCGGCTTATCAAAACCTGATGCCATAAGACCACATGCGGGAACCCTCTATCTTATAAGACCTATATAAGGAAACAACAATATCTGTAAGGCCTTAAGCAAGGCATGAACAACAATTGTACCAAGTGACAATATTTGTAAGACCTCAAGCAAGGCATGAACCACTTGTACCAAGTGACAATATCTGTATGACCTAAAGCTAGGCATGAACCGTACTTGTACCAAGTAGCCAAAACCGTAAGACCTCAAAGGCATGTAAAACTTGTAATACCTTACTAAAGGCATAAACGCGATCTTAAAGTTAATGCTATATATCGAAGTTGTAAGACCCCTAAAAAGGCATACCCTTGATATAGACGCTGAAACTACTTCACTCGGGGACTGAAAGGCTTCGGCTAAACAAAATGACTATGGTCACAAGGCTGTACCAGCCAAACTAACGCGACTCGAGGATGCCTGACCATTGCTATAAAATCATAGGCCTTCAATTACTTCGAAAATACTTCGAAAAGAACCGGTTAAACAGGCTACCCTCGATATAGGCAAAAGAGCTCTGACCATGTCAACTCCAAACTATAATGCTTCGAGATACTCAGCCGCCGAGCCTAACCTCCCGAGGTGCTCGATCTTCGCCATATAATGACTCACAATCGAGGTTTCTATCGAACCGTCGAAAGAGCGAGGCAAACACAATTCCAAAAAGTCCTTAACAAGGGAAAAATGCCTAAGAGCAAAAGCAGAATAGCTCAAACGCTGGCTCATACTAAATGGTCGTACTGACCAAACGCGCAAGATCCATTATCACCAACACTAAAGTCGAAGGTCATACCGACCCAATGCGTAAGAGCCACTGTCGCCAGCCCATACAAAAAGCCTACGACCCAATGCGCAAGAGCCACTATTGCCAACACTAAAATCGAAGGTCGCACCGACCCAACGTATAAGAGCCAGGTCTAATCTGAGAACACTCGGGGACTGACCTTCGACCGTTATGAGTCGCTGAGCAATAGCAAAAACCTAACGGTCGAACCCAAGGTCTAAGATATCAGATCAAATATTAAAAAACACTACACATTATTCCCAAAGGGCAAAGGAGTAAAGAGCTGATAAAAAATGAAAATCTTTTTATACATATCGCTCACAGAGGTACGATTACAAGGCCTTTAAAAAACCCTTACAAAGAAGGAGCCTAACAGAACCCTAATATATCATCAAGTATATATCTTTGATGGCTCCGCTAGAGGTTGCGCCCCAACAGTTCCGGCTACAACCCTAGGACCTTCAACGGCCTCCTCCCCTCTGGGGATTCTGCCTTCATTCTTATCATCTCCTAAGCCACTACCCGACGCACCTCCAGAAGCAAACAAGGCAGCAGCCTTCTTCACTAGGGTCTTCACCCTATCGAGCTCGATAGACAAATTGATATCGCCCGCGTGTATATCCTCGAGAGTCCGCCTCCAAGATTCTAACCGAGCATGCTCTATGGCTCGAGTCAATTTCAATTCATCCTCCTCAGGCACTCTCGCGGCTTGAGCGTCTATTACAATGACATCATCTTTGTGCAAAGATATAAGTGCCCCAGCTTCAGTTTTGATCTCAGATAGTGTAGCAACTAACTTAGAATGGAGACTTCTATACTTGTCACTATCCAACCTCGCATTATGAAGCTGGTGCCCGACTAAGGCCATCTTTTCGTAAAGTGTATCTCTCTCATAAGTTATCTCTGTCACTCATCATTTGAGTTCAAGAACTTCGGAGTCTCTAGCTCGGAGATCCTCCCTTAGTAGGGCACCTTCCTTCTCAAACTGCACGAATCAGATCAAAGATGTCAAAATGCTGGGATCTGGCAAACATTCAGACAAAAGCAAATGGAAACCAGGTAACATGTTAAACAAGATGAGCCTTCTCACGCTCATGATAGGTCGCCTCAGCTTGAAATCAGGCGAAAATCTGATTATGAAGCACCTAAGCCTGAAGCCATGAAAAAGACAAGTTAGAAAGACAAAGATCAGGACGACATGCAGGATTTACAAAAACTACCTGCTCACTAAGCCTACTCATCTCGCTAAAGATGAGTGAATCATCGAGCTCGAGAATTCCCTCGGGAGCGGGTAAAGGCCTTTCTAATGCATCTATGTCTCCGATAGGCACCCACATCGGAAGGTTCTTCATTCGAGGCATCTTGCGTTCCCTTAGGAGGTAAGGTCGTTCCCCGAGGGGAAGCACTCATGACAACAACAACAACAGGGTCAATCGGGGCCACCTCTTGTCCCTGTAGGGCTTCAGAAATGGGTTCTTCCGAACCACCTACCGAATGTGTCTTAGCTCGAGGGATATTTTGGCCATCAGCCGGTTTGCGGACATCACCCAATACTCCCTCAGTGGCCTCTCCATCCTAAAGTTGGACCACGATAACATCAAGCTCTATCTCGGGAGCCACCATCTCTATGGCGTGAGGGTCGATCGGGTTTTCCCCTCCATCGGATGGTATCAACAAATTATTTCCCCCCTCGCCTTCAGCTCGGGGACTTCTTGCTACTTTTGGAGTTAGGGTTGTCGGGTCGGCCTTAGTTTCTTCCATCTTGGTCTTGTTGGATTCCGAAGGTTCATTCGATGATTCCTTTTGTCTTTTCTTCCCTTTATCGGGTCCTGATGTACCCTTTTCACCAAGCGATGTTCCCTTCATCAAGGGGACCTCCCTTAGACCTACACGAATGCAAGAGGTAAGCATAGGGAGTAAGGATGCAATCAGTAGTAATTCAGATTAAAAGGTATAACTGTAGTAGGAGTAAAGGTTCACCGTGGTCCTTGGCTTCCCATCGAGCTAGAGACAGATCATGCCACACTCGCTCAACATATGGGCAAATCGAGTCAAGCCAGCTGACCCAGCCCGATAGGTCCGTAACCTCGCCAGGGTAAACTGCTACGGCTACATAAGCAGAAGAAATTATCGTGTGGAAAAGATGTACCTAAAGAGAGGCAAGGAGATGCTAGACAACGTATCTACTTACGTTCAATGTTCCACCTATCGGGGAACGACATCCTTTCAACCGATATTAGGTTCGAAGTCCTAACTCGAACAAAATGGCTCATCCACCCTCCGTTCCTGACATCATCGATACAAGCAAAAAGGGCCCTCGAAGCTCGATAATGGTGCTTAATCAGGCCCCCACAAAATAGATAGGGGTTGTACATCATGACAAGGTGATCGAGAGTAAGGGGAATCTCCTCAATCATATTCACATAATACCTGATCATGTAGACAATGCACCAGAACGAATGGTAAGTTTGGACGAGAGTCACCCAATACCATTGGCAGAAGTGGAGAACTATCGGGTCTATCAGTGGCAAAGATGGCCCCACCGGCCCAAAGGTAAATGGGTAAGTATACACACTGAGAAAATAGGCTTTGTTTGTCGTTATATCCTCCTCCTGAAAGGGGATCTCCACAAGCATTGCATCCCCCCAGCGGCAATCATTCCTCACTCTTTCTTCCTTTGTTATTGAGCTAATATATTGAAACATAGGCTCACGACGCCCCGACTTCGAAGAAGGTTTTTCGACCATGAAATTAGAATCCATTGCACAAGACCTTGGAATGCATTCCTCAACACGAGGAGGCATTGCTGCTTTACTTTTAGATGAAAGCAAGGAGGAGGAGGTTACATTCCCCTAAGAAGTAGAGGCAGAAGTTTACGCTATTCTTAAAATATTTCAGAGGAAGAAAGGAAATTGCATTTCAAAGAAAGAACAAAAGTGAAGGTAGAAGGAGCTTTTTTGAGGGCTTGGTGGTGCAGTAACCAAAAAAGAACGAGAGAAGAGGTATTTATAGAGGCCCACTGCCCACATTGAAGGAAGCCAAAGGATAGCCAGTCGCTGTAATAAATACAAAGACTTTTAAGGGCTTTGTGTACATGACCTTTTGGCACCTTATGACTGGTGTCTTTACGGAAGTGACAAAGGGCAGGAATTTGAGGTCGTTTCTTATCACTTTCACTCCAAGAAACACGAGGAATATCTATACGCGGTTAAATCGGAGGGTCCAATTTTCCGTCGTTGCGATGCCTTGTAAGCACATTTCAAAGGTTCAAGACTATGGTTGAGATTCACCCTCCGAGGGCTATCGACGCTCAACCTCGGGGAAATGAAGACCAACGGCTATGGGGAAAAAGTGGAGAGTTCCCAAGGTGCATAACTAGAGCTTACAAAGTCTAGTAAGCTAAGTTTAGACCTGAATCAAGGCATTAAATAGTTGTACCAGCCCTATATCTTGGTGTTAAATGCATTTGTACTATATTGGGATTCCTCCTCATATATAAAGGGGATCCTTGTCACTTTGTAATCACCTGTTTCTCAATACTAAATACACAAGAACATTCTCTCTACTCTCTAACATATTCTCTTGATATAATTGCTTCTATTTATTGCCTACATTCATTGTGTTCTATTAATTATTCATCATTTATTGCTTATCATTGATCATAAAGAGCCATCATTTTAGCTCTCATAACTGTTAGTCCTCCCTCGATTTCCCTAAGCCAATCTCCAGACATGACCTCAAAGCCTCATATACGGCGGCTCGAGGCCCCGACTTCTAGCCGCTCGGTTCGATTATCATATCATCTCTAAGCTATAATCTTGATTTCTAACCTTTTACTTAGCATATGTTGCCTAACAACTATCATATAAATGATCACATATTTTTAGAGCCACAAAATCAAATTTAATTGTTATTGCCATTTTCACGGTAAACAATAGTCCATTTTGAGCATTTTTCTGATACTTTTAGAGTGAGAAGAATTTTAGAGTGGGGGAGTAACATTCAACCTATTATCCAACAATTATGCTCAGTCCTTGAACATAAACAAGAAAAGTCCTCATCTTAAAGGTAAGAATCTATGCCCTAGCCCATAATTTCGAAATTCTAATAAAAAAGGATTAATTAGAAAGACAATTCTTGGGTGTGGGGGTTGTTATCTTGTATGAATGTGTTATCAAATAATGTGGAAAGGTTGTGAGCTAAAGATGGTAGAGAATGTGTTAAGGAATGATGGATTCTCTCACAAAAGGGCCTTAAAAACGTTTATGCACACCTAGTGTTTGATAATGTGCTCATATGAGCTAGAATCATGGTCATCTTCCTAATTTTGATCCAACTTGTTATATTTAAAAAATAGATCAAAGTTGATAAGAATTACGGAACGTTTTAATGTTTAAAGGAAGCTCAATTGATGTATTTTGGCTAAACCCCCCTTCTTAGAATTGAATCCCATTGTATTCATGCCATCGGTATAAGTCCCAAATTGATCGTTATAAAAATTGCTATTCCGAATGTGCTTGTGTTGAAAAATGTATGTGCAATATGTATTCCAATGTTTCCATAATGTTATCTTACCATATGAGGAGGTGTTCAAAACATGGAATATGTGCTGAAAAGCCCTAGATTTCAAGTCAAATTCGAATAAAGATTATTATGCCAAATTGTGTGAAAAATCTCCATGTGTCTTAGATTCTTAATTTCTGACATGTGTAATCAAAGTGTTGAATGAAAATCCTTGTTGTTGATAATGATAATAATGTTGGAATGCGAGAAAGAACTTGAATTATGAAATATGGCCAAGTGCCAAATATGATATAACAATTGTGGCCACTAGTACCGATGAATTAAAAGATTTGAACGAAGTATGAAATGAGGTGATTGATAGAAAATTGTAATGTCTTGAGTGAGATGGCCTAGCCAACCAAGCCGTGATCGGACGCCATGCCACACACATGGTGGTGACTGTGCTAGAAATTATAATTGAAATTGTGATTATTGTTGATATCTCAAATGAGAAGACCTAGCCGACCGGGTCGTGATCGGATGCCGTGTAAGAATGCGGTGGCATTGTGGATGATGGTGTATCTGTACTAAAGATCTCCCAACCTAAAATCATGGAAACTTACTTGAAAGCTTGTGTGATTCTTAACCTGATGTTTTGGTATTATTTGGGGCTTATATTGAGTTCATGATTGTTCCTTCTTGTATTACTATTCATTCTATTGAGATGGTGTTTAGTTATACATACTAGTACTATTCGACAATACTAACGTCCCTTTTTCCGGGGGTGCTGCATCTTTAAATGGATGCAGGTGGTTCTACAGTATGTAGCATTGATCTGTGATAGCGGTACATCCTTCTCCTAGAAATCTTGGTGAGCCTAATTACATTTCGGGGTCATATATTTTTTGTTCCTTATGTATTGTACTAGAGGTATAGCCGGGGCCTTGTTGCCGACACTTTTGTAATACTCTTTTGTATCTATTAGAGACTCCATGGACATAGTGTGGGTTGTATGCCGGTGTTGGGAATAGTCAACAATTCATGTTATTTTGTGTTTAAAACTTTTATTCCACTTTAGCCTATGAATATGCCTGTATTTTGAGACATTAAAAATGAAGTAACTAATGGAAACAGATTGGTATTGTATGCATGATCTCCCTATTATCTAATAAACGGAAATATGTATTCTCTTTAAGCATAAGTTAGTTTAGGTAGAAAGTATCTAACTGGCTTGCTTGACCGGGTTCAATCGGTTGAGCGCCGGATGCACTCCCTGAGTTTGGGGCATGACAATAACTTCAAGTCATGTTTCAAGTGAAAGCTATTATGCCAAATTATGTAGAGATTGTGTATACGGTAAAATCGGAGGGCTTGATTTTATGATCATTAGGGTTCCTCGTAGAGACCACCCCGGGAGGCTCGAAGTTTAGCTCGGAGTTCGTCCCCGAAGGTTCTCAACGGTCGACCCTGAGGAAGTAGAAATCAAAGGCTATGATGGATAGACAGGAAGTTCCCAATGCATGTGATTTAAGTTGATTTAGGTCTATTAGGCTAGCATGAGCCTATACCGTTGCATTAAATGGTTGTACCAACCATATATCTTTGTAATAAATGTATTTATACTACGTTGGGATTCCCTCTCATATATAAAAGGGATCCTTGTCACTTTGTGGAGGACATATAATACCATTCCTAGAACATTGAATATACAAGAACATTCTCATTGCTCTCTAACACATTCTCTCTTGACCCTATTATTTACATTTATTATTTGCATTCATTGTGTTCTATTTATTGTTCTTTATGTTGACCGTGACAATGGTAGTAACAATTAAATTTTTTAATGGGACTCTAAAAATACGTGATCTATTTTTATGCTAGTTGTTAAGCAGTTGATGCTAGATATGTGAAGGTAAAAGATGAAATGCAAGCTAAAATGGAATTATAATCGAACCAGGGTGTTTAGCTGTTCGGGCCTCGGACTGACCGAGGAGGGGCCTCGAGGTTGATGCCTTTGCTTGGGCTCGAGCTATCGGGGATAATCGGAGAGGTCTAACAGTTAGGATACGATTAAGGAAGGCTCTTTATGGCCAATCGACAAGCAATAAATGAAGAACAAGTATGAAGTCAACAAATAAGAGCAATAATATCGAAGGAATATGTTAGAGAGAAAAGAGAGAAAGAGTTGTTATTTATCTTGTGTATAATAGTTGGAGCAACAACAGCCCTTTACAAAATCGCAAGGATCCCCTTTAAATAGGTGGGGGATCCCCACATAGTACAAAAATGCATTAATTATAAAGGTATGGAGATGGAACGACTTAACGTGACACCCTGATACAGGTTCCGGGTAGGCCGACTTTGTCAGGCTTAGCCATGTGCCTTGGGAATTCCCTATTTTTACTCTATCCCCGAGCGATATTCCCTTTAGGTCGTGCCTCAACGAGCTTCGAGGGAGGGAACTTGATCACAGCTTCGTGTCTTCGAGGCCTCGAGATGTTCTTCTAAAATGAATCAATAGCAAGAAATTGGACCCTCTGATTTCGCCCCATACAGATAGTCTCCGTGTTTCCTAGAACGAAGCGATGGGAAATGATTCTGATGCCCGGCTCTTCGGGCTTCCCATGATGACATCATACCGGTGATACAACCTATGACGTGAGTCTTAACGACAACCGGAACATCCCATGGACTTGTCTTTTCGACACCATTCAATGCACTGTTAATTCCTATTCTTCAAAGTGATAGTACCGCTGTCGATTCCGCTTTCGAGAATGCATTGATTGCGCCTGTCAATCCGTCTTTCAAAGGAATTGACCATCATGTCATTATCGCCCCTATAAATGGGGGCATTCTAGCGTTATCTCTCTATCCAAATGCCTTCCTCCATTCATTCATCCCTTTATTCTCGCCATCTTTCTTTATTGCTAATCACCATGTTTGGTGTTCATGGCTTTAAGGTTGTTTGGCCGCATTCTCATCAACTGTGTAATGGCCTTCTACCTGAGCTTACCCTTGTCGAGCGAGATCATTCTATCTTATCATTGCTATTATTGCTGTTGCGCCTACTACTACTGTCCTTATTGTCTCAAGATGATAATACGGGGGCGGTCGACTTCCTCCAATCTAAAAGGGCGTTTAGACTCTACATCGCTGCTTGAAAATGTTCGGACTATACACTGCTTCTCATGGAGGAGTGGGGGGCTTGGATTATACACCGCTGCGCACCTTCATACCCCGACTCGGCATGGCACTTTGCCCCGGGCTAGTAGTTTGCACGGCTCAATGTCCCAAGAAGTGGATTCAAAGTAGCCGTGCAAGCGAGGCCGACATTCGACAGGAGCCTCTCCGAAGTTCTCTTGGCTAGTGAGGGTCCTCGACCTTTGGTGGGGTATGGCATTTTTTCATCCGTTCCTTCTTCTCCCCTTTCCTCCTCTTCTTCTTATCCCTTGGGGATATCACTGTGGAAGACCAGGATGAGGCTCCCGAGGAAACAACACTTCGGAAGGTATTGTCTTTGAGGATGCATGCCTGAAGAGAGGATGTCTGAAGGCGTTGCTGTAGGAGGTGGACATTAGAGAGTAGATTAGGCTATAGGCTTTTGTTACATGTATCTCTTCGCTTCTTTGTTTCTATGTAAACCCTTTGTAAGCTTTTGTAATTGTATGTAAGGACCCCTCAAAGGCCGTTGTAAGCAAATGTTTTATGAATGTAAAGATATTTTCTTGACTTCTTCCTTTGATACTTACCATATTCTTTTGTATTTGCGAGGATTCTGAATGTATGCCTCTGTTGACGATCGTCAATATCTAACTCGGATGCGAGTATTCCTTCTGGTCTTTAGTTGATAGAAATGGCTCCTTTCTAAGCCCACCATTGTTCCTCGGACCAAGCCTGAAGCGGTCCGATAGATTTTGGTCATCGGGATCCTCGAGTCTCATGAAGATAGCGCATAAAACCTTGAAATTTTTTAGAGTGGTCTTTGAGTGAAGGTCAGCTTCAGGCACCTGGAGATTTACTTTGAACTTGATGTAGATAACCTTTTAAGGAGTTGTATATAGGTCCCCGAGGAGGGGTTACCCATATTTAGGGGATGTCATGAGGTCGAACCCTCATGGACGGAATTTGAGGCGCTTATTTTTCTTCTTGATGGAGGTTCTCGAGGTCGGGTACCACCTCGGAATTGGAGAAGATGTTGTTGGCCTTTTGAAGCCTAAATTCCTTTTGATGGAGGTCCTTGAGGTTAGGTACCACCTTAGAACTCATACTAAAGTCATTGGCCTCCCGAGGCCTAACTAGGGTAGGCAGACCGTTGTTGTTTCCCTACATATATATGGGGTTTCTCCCGCTTCTTGGGAGATCCCACTATTTTAGATAGTTATCCTTCCATTTCGGCATCAAGTCCTTCGTTACCTTAGCACCAAAGTGTTTGTATAGGTTCCCGCTTCAGTTTGCTATTCCCGCCATAGCCATGGCTACTACTTCAGGGTCTGCCCAGCAGAAAGGGGAGAGTTCCACTTCTAGCACTCAGGATCCACGGGAGTTTACCTTGAAGACTATGCCTTTGATAAGAGAGGAGCACCTTGAGTTGGTGATGAGAGACTACGGATGGGGCGAGGGTTAGCGTTACATGTGCTTCCCCCGGATGAGGGTATTACGACCTTGCCGATGGATTCCTGAACTTGTCAGGCTGACCCTTTCATCATCGAGGTCTGCTAACCTTGCGGTGACGTTCGTCCACGCCCTTTGTTATTAATGATGAGGAAGATGGAGATCGAGAGTGGATTAGTAGGTTTGTCCGGGTTTGGATGGCTGAAGTTATTCCCGTGGAACTTATGCCATTCCCTGAGGAATGAAATTATATGCGTGAGTGGAGCGTCTCATAGTTTCTTAGATTTGCTCACGGTGGAAACTAGTTTAGTAATCATGTTTCTTCCTTTTCTACATCAATTTCATGGGTGCCAGGTGAAGTTCCTGATCTACCTAGTTGGGTCCAGAAGTTGGTGACCCATTCGACTTGTGACGAGCGTAGGTGGCGAGCTGTGTCCTGGAGTAGATGGGAAACAAAACATCATAGTATATGTGTGTACTACGTTTTCCCTATCCCTTGTACATTTGGGAAGACATTTTCCCCTTTTCACATATTAATCTTGCCGTCATAGGTATCGGAGGGTCTCCAAGGGCAAGGATGTGATCCTCCGGAGAGGGGGAAGGGTTGTCGGCTTCCGAGCTAAAAGACGACAATAATAAATGGGATATGCATTTGCAGTGCGATAGCGCTCACAGCGAGGCAAAACAGTGCCGAGTTTTTGTGAAGAAAACATCGTCCGAGCCTGCTGCACCCGAAGTTTCTGGCTACGGAGAGGTGGTTCCTCCGAGAGATTGTGCTTCGAGCGAGGGGACTAGATTAACAGAGTTTTCTCGGCCTTCGAGGAAGTCCACCGACTTCACTTTGCGGTGAGCTTTGGCACAGGCCTTCTGAATCTCGCGTCTTCCCTTCCTTATCGAGTTTTCCTTTTGCAGGCCTTTGATTAGGTATGAGCTATTCCATCATGGGTGTAGGCTTTGGAAAGCTCTTGATGAGGGTATATCCCTTGGGCTCCTTTGTAAGGAGAAGGAAGTTGAGTTGGATACTCGCGATATGAGGCATACCGAAACTCGAATTACGAGAGCTATTTGATAGAGTAGGTAACTTCCCATCCTGGGTGAGTATGCATTTCGCTTTTTAACTTCTAAGGTTAATTCTTCACCTATCCCAGTTATAGAAAAAAATGGAGGCCCTGGAACGCCTTAGGGGTAAAGCCGACCGAATCACGAATGACTGTGGCGAGCTAAGAGCTCGGGCACAAGCTCAAGCTTCAGAGGACAAAGGTGCCTTGGCTAAATTTTATGCCTTCGAGTTCCAACTACACTTAGCTTGTGATAATGTTTTAGTTCAAGCGGATATGATCACGAAGCTCGAATCCTAAATTTCAAAGGTCAAGGCTGAGATCGTTAATGCTCGGATCGAAGCAGCACTGAGCCGGATTAAGGCTGATCAGGAGATGGCGATTTATTTGAAGGATCCTACCGATTCCCAAGACGAGTTGAATAGGGTCCTCGATCGTGAAAAGAGGATCAAAGAATATACTCGTTGTAGATCCCGAAGAAGGGTTCTCGAGGAGATCGGTGCCAGGGGTTTTTTTCTCTCGGAAGAGTTGGCGCGAGCAAGGGTGGACAAGCGTAGTGCTTGGTCGCTCCTGTCCGATGCCGAGGAGAGTTAAGAGGAGGGTGATAGGCAGTATCCCCCAGCGGTGGGGCGTAGACTTTGCCATTTTGTATGCAATATCTTCAGAGCGTGCTTATTGATGGAGAATGTACCTTTTCACATATGTAAATAAAAGAAAACATTAAGGTTTTATTTCTCCTGTACCCCTTTCTACTTTGCTTCTGACTAGGTGGGCTGGTTTTAGAGTTGGTGAAAATCTTCAGATTCGTGATATGGCCCTGGGGCTCATTAGGCAAGCCCCGGGGCTCTTACGCGCTCGGTCGATGCGGCCTTTAGTGTAAGCTAGCATTAGAGCTCTTATGATTTTGCTCAACTATTTTGGGTTTAGTATCCGAGTTAGGCTTCGACTCGAGCTCATTCGACCTTCAAGATTTTGTGTTTGCATGGGCGGGCAACAATGCCTTTTACGCTCTGCCTTTGGGCATTTGTATTCTAACTATTTTGGGTTCCGTCTCCGAGTCGGGTTTCGGCTCGAGCACAATTAACCCTCAAGTTCTGTATTTGCGTAGGCTGGCGATAATTGCTCTTACGCCTTGGTTCGAAGAGACCGTTTATATGCATGTCACTGAGGCTCATTAAGCTGGCGACAATGGCTCTTTTGCTTTGCCCTTGGAATGTATAGTTAACTATTTTGGGTCCAGTCTCCGAATCGGGTTACGACTCGAGCTCATTTTGACCCTCAAGCTTTCAAATTTTAAACTGGCGACAATGGCTCTTACGCTTTTGGTCGATGTGACCTTTTAGTGTGTAGGCATATGTAGGCTTTGTTTTCCTCTCTTAAGGACTTTTGAAATGATTTTGCCTGACCCGTCATCAGTTCGGGAAGAACCACGACTTTAAGTTGTTTGCGGCAATGTTCGAGCACCTCGAAAGGTTTGGCTTATAGGCTGAGTAGCTCGAAGCCTTATGATTTGGAGCTGAAATGGTCGAAGATCTTTTTCCTATCGAGGGTAGCATGTTTAACCAGTTCTTTTCGAAGTAGATTCAAAGTAATGGCCTATAATTTTGTAGCGACAGTCGGGCATCCACGAGTCGCGTTAATTCGGTTGGTACAGCCGTATGACCATAGTTATTTTGTGTTTGGCTGGAGCCATTTTTGGTCCCGAGTGTAGTAGTTTAGGCATCTATATCAAGGGAATGCCCTTTCGGGAGTCTTACAAATACGATATATAGCCCAAACTTTGGGTTTGAGTTTATGCTTGTAGTAAGGTCTTACAAATTTTTTCATGCCTTTTGAGGTTTTACAGTTTTGTTAATACTTGGTACAAGTATGATCTATGCCTTTCTTGAGGTCTTACAGTTTTTGTTGTTGCCTTATGTAGGCCTTACAAGACCGAGTCTGCCCGCTCGGGGTCTTAAATCCTCGGGTTTTTTAATAAATGGTGATTGGCGACATTCTCAGAGTCATCGAGTTTGTTTAGGCTTAGGAGCCATTACTCGTAAGATCAAAATTACCTCGTTGTGGGCTTATGATTTTGGAGATTCCGACCCTGAGGTCATGACACCAGTCTCCGAGTGTTCGGGATGTTTTTCTTTCCTGGAGATATTTCATGATTTTTGTACTACCACATTGTGGGCTTATGAATTTGGGGTTCCGACCCTGAGGTCATGCGGGTGCCGAGTTGATGACTCCAGTCTCTAAGTATTTCGGGGCGTCCTCGGTGGAGGGATATTTTCCGTGACAATGATGAGTTTCCTTTGGAGTTCGAGATACTTTGGCAAAAGACATTCTATGATTTCTTGGCACAAGTACATGTCGTTTTGTTGTCATGGGTCCGGCTTATACGGACACGGTTCATTTTACCGTTTGGCTCGGTACATCATTTTTACTGGAACCTTGCTCGGCATTCCTTGGTTTTTCCGAATGGATGATCTTTCTAGGGTTTGCCCTCTTGTGTTCGGGGTTGATTGCCAAAGAAGCCTTGAATACTTGTTAGATCCCCCTTAGGGTTTTCGAGCTGGGTTAGCATTCTGACCACTTCGACTGGGTGCCTGCATAAGGGTTAGTTTGAAATATGAAATGAAGAGGGAGATGGTCGTACCTTAATGTGAGACACGCCGACGATGTTTTGGGGATCGATATGTTCAAATCACTCGAGATGAGGACGCGGTACGGTCCTTTATTTCATTTAATCGGGCTTGATCGAGGGTATGGCTCGATTACCCTTTGGATCGATTACCCGTAGTGCACCGTGAACATTTCCTTGCCGCATGTTGTTCCCCATAGACATTTTTAATTCCGTCCTTTTGTTGGGAATTTCGTCATTTGGTGAAGAGTGGATGGTACCTCTCTCATGCAGTGTATCCATGGTCGCCCGAATAAGGAGTTGTATCTCATGTCTCCTTAATGGTATTTTACATTTTGGGTTGTGCTATCCACATTGACTGGGAGAGTGATATCTCCTTTCGTTGTTTCGATCGCCGTGTTGATTCCGTTAAGGACTCAGAAGGCGGGCACAATTTGTTCTAGCAGTCCGAGCTGATCTATTACCCTCGACCTGATAATGTTGGCCGAGCTATCTGGATCCACGAGTACACATTTTATTTGAAAAGAATTTATAAGGAAAGAGATTACCAATGCATCATTGTGAGTTTGAGACAAGGTCTCAGTGTCCTCTTTGATGAATGTGAGGGTGTCCTCGGTAATATATCCCCGGGTCCTCTTTTCTCTGGTGATGGATATTTTTTTCCTTCTCATTACGGGTTCTTGCGGGGCATCGACGCCTCCCGTGATCATGTGGATGACATGTTGTGGCTAGTTCGCCTCGTTCTTCTTGGTTGCCTCTCTTTCCCGGAACTGATTTTTGGCTCGATCACTAAGGAATTCCTGGAGATGCCTTTTGTTAAGTAGTCGAGCTACTTCTTCTCGTAGTTGGTGGCAATCTTCGCTCCTGTGGCCGTGCGTGTTGTGAAACTTGTACACTAAGTTGTGATTCCTTTGTGAAGGATCTGATCGTATTAGCATGGGCCACTTGGCGTCTCTGATTTTACCTATGACGAACACGATGTCCGATATATCGACAATGAAGTTGTATCCTGACAAGTGAGGTGCACCTGTTGGCCCTGCATTCCTATCGAATCTGGCTCTATTGATGAGTCCCCGAGGGTCCTGTGCTCGATTCACAAATCGGTCGTTGCGAGGTGTATTGCGTCTCTGGGCATCCCTCCTATCTTCGGGGTATGACTGGTACCTCTCTCTATTTAATTTCTACTCCTTTGCTAGGAGCTTGTTTTTTTATATTCTAAGCCCGAGTGAGCTCCCAACTGGTCGTCCTCGACCCTGATCTTTGACTGATACCGGTTGTGGACGTCCGACCAGGTTATGGCAGGATACTCTATCAAATTCTCTTTCAGCTGCCTTGAGGCCACTAGGCTTCATTCATTCAGGACTTGAGTGAAGGCCTGCACTGCCCAGTCATCAGAGACCAGTGGTAGTTCCATTCATTTCATTTGGAAGCGAGATACGAATTCTCGCAACATTTCGTTCTCCCTCTGCTTGATCTTGAATACGTCAGATTTCCTTGTTGTTACTTTGATGGCAACGACGTGTGCCTTTATGAAAGAGTCTGCTAGCATGGTAAATAAGTCTATGGAGTTGGGAACTAGGTTGTGATACCACATCATTGCCCCCTTCTTTAGGTTGAGAGTGTCTCTCCGAACTTCTTTAGTAAGACGGACTTGATCTCGTCGTCTTTTATGTCGTTTCCCTTTACTGCGCACGTATAGGCAGTGACGTGTTCGTTGGGATCTAAGGTACCGTTGTATTTTGGGAGTTATGGCATTCTGAACTTCTTTGGAATGGGTTTCGGAGCCGCTACTTCTGGGAACGACCATTGTACGAACTTCTTCGAATCTACACCTTTCAGGACCAGGGGTGCGCCCGGGATTAGGTCGACCTTGAAGTTATAAGTTTCGACTTTCTTGTCATTGGTTGCTATCATTTTCCCGCTAGACTCGATCCTTTTGGTGAGGTCCTCGAGCATTTTTACTATGGAAGGATCGACTACCAACCCGTTGTTGCTCGATCTCTCGGTACCTATTCGGCCGGGGGAGTAGCTTCCGGTACTATCGTACTGGGAGTCTTCGGTGGTTTTGTAGCTGAGCGATAGCTAGCTGTCATGCCTGCAACATTTCAAAAATCACATGAAGGCTAACTTCACGTTCTTCTTGAGTTGGAGTTTTTTGGGCTTCCTGTTGGTCGCCATGTTGTATGCTCCTGTCATTGTGTAAGGTTTCATCGACCTGTTGTACGTCTTGCAAACCCGCGTCCACTGGAATCGGTCCAGGTGCGTTACGGAGGTTCTATGGTGGCGCGCCAATAATTGGAACAACCACACCATTTTCTCCGTGGTTTTCAAGGTTGTGGTTCTCAACTCTGTTCACTAAGCTAGACATTTTGACCTGAAATCGAAGATTTTGGACAAGAAAATATCTGAAATATAACTTGCGTTGGGTAACAAAACAAGTAAGAAAATAATCACTATTATTTTTAGCCCCACGGTGGGTGCCAAACTGTTTAGCGTGAAAATGGTAATAACAATTAAATTTGTTAATGTGACTCTAAAAGTACGTGATCTATTTTTATGCTAGTTGTTAAGAAGTTGATGCTAGATATGTGAAGGTAAAAGATGAAATGAGAGCTAAAATGGAATTATAATCGAACCAGGGGTTAAACTGTTCGGGGCTCAAACTGACCGATGAGGGGCCTCGAGGTTGATGCCTGGGCTAGGGCTCGATCTATCGGGGATAATCGGAGAGGGCTACCAGTTAGGATACGATTAAGGAAGGCTATTTATGGCCAATCGACAAGCAATAAATGAAGAACAAGTATGAAGTCAACAAATAAGAGCAATAATATCGAAGGAATATGTTAGAGAGAAAAGAGAGAGAGAGAGAGAGAGAGAGAGAGAGTTGTTATTTATCTTGTGTAAAATAGTTGGAGCAACAACAATCCTTTACAAATTGGCAAGGATCCCCTTTATATAGGAAGGGGATCTCCACATAGAACAAAATGCCTTAATAATAAAGGTATGGAGGTGGGATGGCTAGACGTGACACCCTCGTACAGGTTCTGGGTAGGCCGGCTTTGTCAGACTTAGCCGCGTGCCTTGGGATTTCCCCATTTTTACTCTAGCCATGATCGATATTCCCTTTAGGTCGGGCATCGATGTGCTTTGAGGGAGAGAACTCGGTCACAGCTTCGCATCTTCGAGGCCTCAATATGTTCTTCTGAAATGAGTCCACCACAAGAAATTGGACCCTCTGATTTCGCTACATACACTTCAGTTATTGCTCATTATTGGCCATAAAGAGCCGCCATCAAATTTATCATAATTGTTAATCCTCCATTGACTGCCCTTAGTCGGGCATCCGACTCGATCTCGAGGCCCGGAATACGCAAGCTTGAGGCCCTGATTTCCTGCCATTTGGTTTGATTATTGCACTACTTACGAGCCCTTGACTTATCTTTTGATCTTTCACTTAGAATCTATTGTCTAAACAACTAGCATAAAAATAGATCATGTATTTTTATAACCAAAAAATCAAATCTGATTGTTATTACCATTTTCACGGTAAACACTTTGGCGACCACCGTGGGGCTAAAAATAATAGTGATTTTTTTCTTGCTGGTTTACTACATAACACACGATATCTTTCACGCTTTGTTTTTTCAAGAATCTTTGATTTCAGGTCAATATGTCTAACGCAATGAATGCATATGAAAACAACAATCTTGAGGACTATGGAGAGAATAATGTAGTTGTTCCAGGTATTGGCACACCACCACTGAACCCTAAAGGCGTGCCGGAGCCAATCCCTATGGATGTGGTCTCACGCGATGCCCAACACATCGATATAAGCTCCCACACTAACAGGAGCGTACGGAAAGGAGACCAACAAGAAGCTCAAAAAACCCCAGATAGGGAAGAATAAGACGTTTGCCTTCACGTTATTTTTGAAATGTTATAGGGACAACAACTGGCAATTGCTCAGCTACAAAGCCACCAGAAAACTCCCAGCACGGTAGCACCGGAAATGGCTCCCCAAGTCTGGCAGGCACCAGAAAGATCAAGCAACAACGGGTCGGTAGTCGACCCCACCATCATGAAGATGCCCGAGGATCTCACAAAGAGGATTGAGTCGGGCGAAATGAAGATAGAAGCCAACGACAAGAAGGTAGAGACCTACAATTCTAGGGTCGATCAAATTCCGGTTGCACCTCCGATCTTGAGAGGTGTAGATCCAAAGAAGTTCGTACAAAAACCATTCCCACATGAAGCGGCCCCAAAACCCATTCTAATGAAGTTCAGAATGCCCGACCTTCTAAAGTAGAGTGGAACCTCGGACCCCAACAAGCACGTCACTGCTTACACTTGTGTAGTAATAGGCAACGACCTAAAGGACGATGAGATTGAATCTGTGCTACTAAAAAAGTTTGGAGAGATGCTTTTGAAAGGGGCGATGATGTGGTATCACAACCTGACCCCAAACTCGATAGATTCATTTGCCATGCTGGCAGATTCCTTCATAAAGGCACATGCTGGTACAATCAAGGTAGCTATGAGGAAATCCGACGTCTTCAAAATTAGGCAAAGGGAGAACGAGATGCTGCGTGAGTTCGTATCTTGCTATCAAATAGAACTACCACTAGTCTTCGATGACTGGGCAGTGTTGGCCATCACTCAAGGTTTGAACGAGCAAAGCTCTGTATCTTCAAAGCAGCTGAAGTAGAAATTAGTCGAATACCTCCCCGTAACTTGGTCATATATCCATTACCGATACCAATCAAAGATCAAGGTTAAAGACAACCAACTAGGAGCCCCCTTGGGCTCGGTATATCCTAGCAGGTTTTCGACAAAGGAGCCAAATCCAAACAAAGAAAGATACCAACTATACACTGAAGATAGAAGAAACACCTCGAGGCGTAACATACACTGCAATGACCGAAGGATGGATTAAGGCCAGAATCCTCGAGGACTCGTTAACAGAGCTGGGTTCGATAGGCACACAGGACCGACGAGGGCACCCCTCTTGTTGGAATACAACTTCAATGTCGATATTTCATATATCGTGTTCACCATCAGTAAATCAGAGACACCAGGTGGCCAACGCCTGTACAATCAGATCCCTCGCAAAGGAACCATAACTTAGTGTGTGAATTTCATGGCACATATAGTCAAATGACCGTGGACTACCGATAACTCCGGGAATAAATAGCTAGACTACTCAGCAAAGATTACCTCCAAGAATTCCTTAGCAATCGAGCCAAAAATTAGTTTCGGGAAATAGAGGCACCAGGGATTAGGAGGCATCGATGATCCATAAGAACCCATGGTCAGGGTAATAAATATATCCATCACCAAGGAAAAACAAACTCGAGGTTAGATACCTGAGGACGCTCTCACCTTCAGCAACAAGGACATCGAGACCCTGTCTCAGCCTCATAACGCTGCATTGGTAATTTTTTTCCTTGTTAATACATTTCAAATTAAACATGTACTTGTGGATCCAGGTAGCTCAGCCAACATTATCAGGTCAAGGGTCATGAAGTAGCTCGGACTAATCGACCAGATCGTGCACGCCTCTCGAGTAGTCAACGGATTAAATATGGCGAGCGAGACAACCAAATGGGAAATCACCCTCCCGGTCAACGTGACTAGAACAACGCAAAATGCCAAGTTTCATGTCATCGAAGGAGACATGAGGTACAACGCCTTGCACGGGAGGCCGTGGAGACACTGCATAAGAGTAGTATTATTTACTGTGAAAATGGTAACATTAATTAAATTTGTAAATAGGATTCTAAAAATATGTGATCTATTTTTATGCTAGTTTTTAGAGCAGATGATGCTAAGAATATAAAGTTTAATGATGAAATACGAGCTAAAACGAAGAAATAATTAAACTGAAAGGCTTACTGTCCGGGCTTCGGATCGGTCGATAGAGGACCTCAGGGTCGATATCTGGGCTCGATCTCGAGCTATTGGGGGTAGTCGGGAATTGGACAACCGTTAAGATATGATTAATCAAGGCTCCTTATGGCCAATACCAAAAAATAAAGGAAGAACCAGTAAGAAGGTGACAAATGCTAATGTGGCCTCGAGCCAGTAAGAACGAGCAAGTTAGAAAGAAGAGAGAGAGAGAGATATTATTGCACTTGAGTAGAATAGTTGGAGCAACATTAGCCCTATACAAAGTGGCATGGATTCCCCTTATATAGGAGAGGGGATACAATATAGTACATAGTGCATTAAATACAAAGATACGGGGATGGGACGGCTAGGCACGGTGCTAGTGTTTGCTGATTCTAGCTACTCGCCTCGGGGATCTCCTGTCCTTGGAACCTTCGTTGGGTCGCAAACAAATTCCCCAACCTCGGAATCTTCGCTGGCCGCGGACGAATCTCGAGGGAAGGAGCTCGATTGTAATCCTGCAGCCTCGAGGTGCTGATATGACTCCCCGAATGCACCTTAGAGTTGAGAAATAGACCCCTATATTTTTATCGCATACAGATAGTCTCCGCGTTTCCTAGAGTGATGTAATAGGAAATGATATTGAATCATCGTCTCGATGTCATCATTGTTGTGACGTCAACCATCTATGAGCATTAAATGCCATGCGCCAGAGAACCGTGCAAGGCCGTCGTCAGATGCAGTAATCGAGAAAACCTATGAACTACCATTGGCTAGTCCTTTCTGCTTCCCCAACGATTCCTATAAATGCATCGGTTGCTAGATACTTTACATTTTCACCCCACTTACAAGCCCGTGAGTCTGAAGTTTGTATTTGACACTCTTTCATCTATTCATATAAGGATTTTTACCATCGACATGCTAGGACTTCTAGGATGGTTCCCCGACGGAACGACATTGCATCGTCGTCCCGATCACCTAAAGAAGAAACCATATCGATTCCCACTTTGGAACAATGTACCCCACCTGATATCGACACGTCAAGGGATTTCGATGTCGATACTACCTCATCTACGCCGGGCTGGTGTGAGCACGTGTCCCAATATGTTAGCGTTGTGACCGATATTGGCAAGGTGATGGAGGACTGCCGATGGAGAAAGGCAGTGGAGGTGAAGATTCCCGATCCCAATGATAATATTACTAACTTCAAGGCTTGCTTCCTTTATGTATACACTTACCCATTCACCCTGGGCCTTGATAAATCCGCCGAGTCTCCTCTCTTAGAGATCGACCCCGTTATTCTTGACTTCTGCGACTGATACCAGGTGACACCTGGTTAGATTTACCCTTCTTTTTTGGAGGATAGTGTTGATGCTTAGAAATTTCACCGAAGGAGTTGAAGGTGAAATTTTTACCCTTAATCATCTGATCAGAATGTATAGCCCATGACTGTATCGAGGGTTAATCAAGCTCCACCATCGGTCCAAAAAATCTTTTTCACGAGTGTCGATAAGGGCAAGGACCGAGGATGGATGAGCACGTTTATCCGAGTGAGGACCTCAGATATCATCCACGCCTAGAGGATACCCATTCCGGAGGGATGGAACGCCCGATGTAAGCGATTTTCCCTTTAGCCGCTTTTCGACTACTCTTCCGTTTGACATAATAATCTCTTTGTGCTTTCTACAGCCACCGCTTGGCATCCATAGGTGATCTCAGATTTGTCGGGATGGATCGGGCGATTGAGCGAAAAATTCCCGTACCGCGTTCCGTCTTGGACTGACCTGGCTGAGAAGCGTTGGGTGGCCAAGAATCATGGTGAGGTTCCTTTACCGCCTATGCTTCGTATTTTTTGTTTCCTTCTAAGCCCTTAGCGAATGCGTATCGCGGTTATTGTGCTGGCGCAGGTCTTGGTGAGAATATGCAGATAATGTCACCCCCTGATAGTGAAGCAGGGGCCTTGGAGCCTGGCACGAGCAAGAAGAGGAAAAGTAGGGCAGCCGTTGTCCATCCTGCGGTAAAGAAAAACACATCACTCGAGCACCGAGCCACTGTCGAGACTGCTGCCCTCACCTCAGAGTCGAATCCTGATACCGAAGGAGAGGACGAGCAACATGCAGGATCCCTAGTTGGAGGCTGCTGAGTCTGGAACGGCTGGCTCTGGTCGAGCTCGTGGGCTGGGGGTCCTTGAAGAGGACGTTAATGTAGCTTCGAATCGCGCAGCCGGATTTGGTATGGCTTTTTCTAGGGGGACTGTTGGTGTCAATCATGAGGGATCGTAGCTCGAGGCCTTCCAAGAATGTAGGTTTCCACTTGGAAAAATCGGTGAACTGAACGACTTCATTTCGAACTTTCTGGTTTCATTAGGGGAACTACGGGATGACCTCGGGATGATCGGCAACTCATCTGGGACTCCTCCCAAAATGGGAGACTTTATTGCCAACATTTTTGATGGCATTATCGACATAACTGATCTTGATATTCCTGGTGCCGTTAAATCGGTAGAGAAGTCCATACAGTATGTGATAGTCATTCCTTGCACATTTCTTTCATCCTCAGGCATCATTCATCGTCTTTCTAAATTTTCCGTTGTGCCGCAGTGTAAGGATATGTACGACCATTCCATGCTCTGGCTTCGCAGGGAGCATTCTTATCACTAAAAGGAGCGTAAGAAAGTTATTTCGAAGCTGCAGGATTCGGAGGCCCGCTCTGTCTGGGGAGATAAAGAGTTGGGAGATCTTTGGGCTGCTTTGGAGATGACGCTCTGGGAGAAGGCCAATCTTGCTGTTCAGGTATATTTGCTCACTCGTACCCGACCTTTTGCCCCATATTCACACACATTTTGTATTTTTATATTCATTGACTTGCCTTTTTCTCGTAGGTCGAGCAGAGTGGCTCACAGATGAATCAGTTGAATGCAGAGATCTCCAGGCTGAGAGAGAGAAACGAAATAGAGGTCGGGGAATTGGTGACATCCTGGGATCTTCTCACGGATAATCACAGAGAAATTTCTGCTTTGGCTGCGGCTAAGTCCGAGGCCAAACGAGATGCTGCTACTTATCGGGAGGGTGCAGTCGTAGTGCATATAATGGCTCATGACATATCCATGGTAGCTGAGCAGAAACTAATCCAAGCTATCGAGCATGCCAAAGAGGAGGAAAAAAAAGAGAGCCTGGAGAAACTCGGGGATAGAGGCATCGACCTGTCAGCTGATCTTAAGGAGGCCCGTGCAGTGGAGGAAAGATTGGCGCTTTTGATTGCCCCCGATAAGGGCGAAAACAATAGTGACAAGGAGTAGTCTCCGAGTCTCACCCCCCCACCCCTCCTTTTTTGTATGCCTTCCCTTTTGCTTTGTATGTTGCCCCCTGGGAAATGGATAATGTAATGATGTTTTTTCTTATTGTCAATGTATAAAAGGAGCTTTCATTCTGTCAGCCCTTCTCCTTGCCTTTTTGCTTTTGCGTTCCGGCATCGGCCCTTCAGGGCCTTTTATCTGGACAAACTAGGGACCTGAAATTGGCCATCTCCCACGGTTGAGTCGATAGCTCCTCTCAAATTGATGTTTGTGGCGTTGAGGATCTCCCGAGGTCCCGCAGTTTTCTGAGACATGTCATAGTCGGGGTGCTTCCGCCAGTACACTCTCCTAGGAGAGTGTGACGTTAACACGACCAGAATTAATTAGCCCTCTTGGGTAAGTTGGCAGTTTCCACTTTGCCTCTATATATTTGCTCGTCTATCTTTTAAGTGGAGATTTTACAGTTCTTGATAAGCCTATCTCCTCTGCAGAGCCTGGCACTTTGTGCTAGTCCTTCTGCTTCCCTGTTTCAGAGAATTTCTGCCTGGATCCTCATCTTCTCCCCCCCTATTCTGCCGTAGTCATGGCCGCTACTTTGATGCCTGGTTATCAGTCGGAGGGGAGTCTCTCCTGTGCTCCATATTCGAATGGCACCAGCGGTTCGCCACCGGTGTTGGGAGAGCGAGGCTCGAGGTGCCCTGCCTCGAGGAGGTCTATCACACCGGGAAAACCTCTCAAAGTTCCAGGCCATCGAGAGCATGTATCAAGGATTATTTCATCTGTGAGGGAAGAAAACCTCGAGATGATCAAAAAAGAATGCAGATAGGGGTAAGGCGCAATTTTGCAAGTACCTTCCCCCGAGGAGAGTGTCATGACATATGTTGAGGGATCCATGAGTGTGTATATTCATGTTCTTGCGCCAGGTTCCCCAGACTGGGTAATGCTTGATTTCTGTAGAAGATATCAAGTAATGTTGGCTTAGGTTCATCCCTTTCTTTGGAGAATAGTGCAGTCGATGAGATTTTTTTGCTGACAAGGCCGGGATAAAATTTACCCTCAGCCATTTTGTGAGGTTGTAGCGGTCATTGCGCTATCAGGGCCTGATTGATCTTCAGCGTAGATCCACCCAAGCTACTGTAATTGGCAGTGAGGAGGATGAGGATCGTGGATGGATGAATCGGTTCGTTCGAATCCGAACAACCAATGTTATCCCTGGAGAATTTTAGCCATTTCCTAATAAATGGAACTTCACACGTAAGTGCTTTGTTTGAACTGCCTTTATCACAACATGAGGTTGGTCCTGTAACAGTATCCTTCTGTTCTTTGTTCATAGCAACTCATTGGTCGCCCGGCGATATCCCTGATTTAGCCGAGTGGTCTCGTAAGATAGCAGCTTGCTCTATTTATGATAGGCGCCGGTGGCAAGATCTATCAAAAGGGATATGGGACGCGAAGCATTATGGTAGGTGCCTGGCGTTCTACCCCCTAAGAGATGACTTCATTTTTGCCGGCTTATCTGAATTATCTGCTATAGGTGTCGGTAGTCCTTTTGAGGCGAGGACGAGTCCTCCGGGGGAGGAGGAGAGGTTGTTGGTCCAGGGGTCAAGGAGTGTAGGTAGAAGGAAAGATGCCCCGGGGTGCTAGAAGGCTTGTAGTGAGGCAACTTCTTCGCAGCGGTTAAGGGGGAGCAATTCTGTCGATCGGCAACCTTCCGGGTGTGGTACACCATCGGACATTTCTTTGGCCTTCGGTGAGGCTCAGCGTTTTGGACTTATGGTGAGCTTTTTTGCATTGCGAGGCTCCGTTGCGGGAGGCTTGGGATAGGGAGAAATCCCTCAAGCTTCTTTGTGCGGAAAATGAAAGCGAGCTTCTCTCTTCTCGACATGAGGTGGAATGGAGCCGAGCCCGGGAGGCTCTTTTGGAGAAACAGGTACCCTGCATTTCACGCTGGGCTGCATTCCCTTTTTGTCTTGTCTCCTTGATGTTTTACTATTTTAGTTGAAGGATAAGGAGGATGAGCTGGAACAACTCTGGGGTGAGGTTGGCGAAGCCAAACGCGAATTCACCGAGCTGCAGGCGCATGTGAATGCCCATTTTGTGGCCAAAGAGAGGGCTCGGACCGGGGTTTCTGCTCTAGATGCGCATATCTAGACTGCTCGTACGAATGATTTGGCTCGGGCGAAGATGGTCGCAAGACTCTCATCCGAGCTTTTGAGGGCAAAAACCGAGGTGGTGAATGTCAGTGTCGAGGTTGTGATGAACAATACCAAGGCGGGACAGAAAATGGTAGTTTATTCAAGAAGCGTTGCTGCTGCTAAAGCTGAGCTAAAGAAGACCCTCGATCGTGCAAACAATAACAAAGAGTATGTGAGGTGCAGATCCCGAAGGGAAATCCTCGAGGAGATTAATGCCAGGGGTTTTGATCTCTCAGGAAAGATCGAGCAAGTCAAAGGTGAGAAGTATGATGCCAAGTTCCTTCTGTTTGGTGTTGCCCGGGCCATAGTTGCCGAAAAGGGGAACGTCTATACCCTACCTCATTCGTTGTGTTTATAGCTTTCATTCTATATCGCAGGGTGGGATTGCGCTCCACCTTCAATATGTAAAAAAAAGAAGGGAACCCCGCAATTTGTATCTTTTGTATTTCTGCTCGTTGGGGTTTCAATTGAGTCGATTCAACCTTGGATTGGCAGAAACCTCTGAACCTGCAATGTATCCCCGATATTTATTAGGTTGGTGATAGCGGTTTTCATTTTTTTCCCTTAGGCTTGCGTGCTTAAACCGTCTTTGGGTTCAGTCTCCGAGTCAGGATTCTACTCGAGCTTAATTTACACTCGAGTTTTGCGTTTTCATAGGCTGGCGATAGTGCCTCTTACGCCTTGGGTCAGAGCGACCTTCTATATATGTGGCCCTTAGGCATGAGTGGTTAACTGCTTTTGATCCGGTCTCCGAATCGGGTTGCGATTTGAGCTCATTTTAATCCTCAAGTTTTCTATTTGTAAGCTGGCGACAATGGCTCTTACACTGTTTGGTCATTGAGACCTTTTAGTGTGCGGCCCGGATGCTCGTTTAGCTGGCGACAATGGCTCTTACGCATTTGACTGTACGATTTTTGTAGGCTTTATTTTCTGCTTGTTAAGTTTTTTTTGAAATGATTTTGCCTTACCTATCGTCGATTCTGGAAGAACCTCGATTTCAAGTCGTTAACTGCGATGTTCGAGCACCTCGGAAGGTTCATAGCTCGTAGGAGGAGTAGCTCGAAACCTTGTGATTTGGAGTTGACATGGTCGAAGCTCATTTGCCTGTTGAGGGAAGCCTGTTTTAACCGGTTCTTTCCGAAGTATATTCGAAGTAGTGGCTTGCGATTTCGTTTAGCGACGGTCGGGCGTCCCCGAGTCGCATTAATTTGGCTGGATTAGTCGTTTTGACCATAGTCATATGCTTTTGGCCGGAGCCCATTTTCAATCCCAAGTGATAGTTTAGGCGTCTACACCGAGGGTATGCCCTTTAGGGATTCTTACAAATGCGACGTATAGCCTAAACTTCGGGATTTTGAGTTTCATGCCTGTTGAGGTCTTACAGTTTGTCATGCCTGTTGAGGTCTTATAGTTTGTCATGCATGTTGAGGTTTTACATTTTGTGTTGCTATGTAGAATAGATCTGGTTATACTATGTCTGCCCGCTCGGGGTCTTACGGCCTTAGGTTTTCCAGTGTAACGCGATTGGCGACAGTCATCAAGTTTTCTTAGGCTCGAAGGCCGTTATTCGTGAGCTTGGAGTTATCTTACTGGGTCTTTATGACCCCGGAGTTCCGACACTCGGGCCGTGCTGGTGCCAAATTGTTGACGCCAAGTCTCTGAGTATTTTGAGGTGCATTCGGTAGAGGGACCCTTGCCTCGAGCATGTTGAAATCCCCTTTTCTGGAATACGAGATGCCAAAATATATTCTTTATTGCTTGGCGTAAATACATGTTGTTTTGTTGTTGCGAGCTCGGCCCACACGGACGCGGCTACTTGGACCATTCGGTCCGGTGCATCATTTCCTATTGGGGCTCCATTCATCATTTCCTAGAGTGGGCTGGTTGTACAGAAAGTCCCGTGGGCTCGCTGAATCCTCCTTAGGAAGTGCGTGGATGTTGCCTTGTTAGATACTCCTACCGGTAAAAACCAGTTTCGGGATAAAAAATCGATCAAAGGAACAAAGTGCAACTGACGCTTTGAAGCCTGAGGATCTTCGAGCTAGAGTGTCGTCCTGATTACTTTGGTCATGGACCTGCACAAGAGTTATCATAAAGTGGAAGATGGAAATAGGGATGGGCGATTATACCTTGGTGGCAACAACGTTTATCGAGTTCTAGCACTTTATTCGGCGGTTGCTATGTGGTCCATTATTTGAATGCGCCTATGGAGACCATAAATAAATCGTGTGAATGACATGCTGGGGCTTGTCTGCTTTGTTCCTTTTGGCTATTTCTCCTTCTCGCGCTTTATTTTTTATCCTGGTTGATGAGAAATTCCCGAAGGTGCCCGTTATCGAGCAATCGGGCCACTTCCTCTTGGAGCTGCCTGCAATCTTTGGTTCGGGGCCCGTGCGAGTTGTGAAAATCGTAAATCAAATTATAGTTCCTGTGGGAAAGATCCGAATGTACCGGTCTGGGCCATTTGGCATCTCTGATTTTGCTAATGGTGAACATGATGTCTGAAACATCGATGTTGAAGCTATACTCTAATAGGCAAAGTGCCCCGGTTGGCCCTACGTATCCGCCGAAGCCACCTCTGTTGAGGGGTCCCCGAGGGTTCTGTCCTTGGTTTACCAATCGGCCATTACGGGGCGGATTACGATTTGGAGCGTTTCTCTGATCATCATGGTATGGCTTGTACCTTCCTTTATTCGATCTTGACTCCTTCACCAAGAGCCTGCTCGGGTATACTGAGCCTGAAGGGGCTCCTAGCTAGTCTTCCTCGAGCTTGATCTTTTACTAGTATCGGTTGTGGACGTCCGACCAGGTTACAGCGGGATGCTCGATCAGATTCTTTTTCAGGCACCTTGATGCCATCAAGCTTCGTTCATTCAGGCCTTGAGTGAAGTCCTGCACTGCCCAGTAATCGGAGACCGAGGGGAGCTTCATTCGTTCTGTTTGAAAATGAGACACGAATTCTCGCAACATTTCGTTCTCCCTTTGATTAATCTTGAATACATCGGACTGCCTTGTTGCTACCTTGATGGCACCGACGTGCGCCCTTACGAAGGAGTCCGCCAGCATGCCGAACGAATCTATGGAGTTGGGAGCCAGGTTGTGGTACCACATCATGGCCCCCTTCGAGAGCGTTTCTAGAAATTTCTTCAGCAGGACTGACTCAATCTTATCATTCTTTATGTCGTTGCCCTTCACCGCGCACGTGTAGGTGGTAACGTGTTCGTTGGGACCCAAGTTCCCATTGTATTTTGGGAGTTCTGGCATTCTGAACTTCATTGCGATGTGCTTCGGGGCCGCTTCCTTGGAGAACGAACTCTGTATGAGCTTCTCCGAATCCAAGCCCATGAGGATTGGGGGCGCACCCGGGATCTGATTGACCCTAGAGTTGTGGGTCTCGACCTTTTTATCGTTGGCTGCAATCATTTTCTCTCCCGATTCGATCCTTCTGGTGAGGTCCTCAAGCATCTTTACTATGGCAGGGTCGGCTATGGACCCGTTATTGCTTGATCTTTCGAGCACTTGCTCGGCGGGGGGAGCAATTTCCAGCGCTACTATGCTGGGAGTCTTCGGATGGCTTTGCAACTAAGCAATGGCTAACTGTTGTGCCTGCAACATCTCAAAAATAACATGAAGACTAACTTCCTATTCTTCCCGGGCTGGGTTTTTGGGCTTCCTGTCGGTCGCTGTGCCGTATGCTCCTGTCGGTGTGGGAAGTTTCGTCGACTTGTTATGTGTCCTGTGAATCCGCGTCTGCTAGAATCGGTCTGGGCGCGTTATCGGGATTCTATGGCAGCGCTCTAGCTGTTGGGATAGCCACACCATTTTCCCCGTGGTTTTCGAGGTTGTCATTCTCAATTCTGTTTACCGAGCCAGATATTTTGACCTGAAATCATGAGAGCTTGGACAAGAAAAAGTATGAAAGGTAACTTGCGTTTGTGCAATGAAACCAGCAAGAAAATAATCACTATTATTTTTAGCCCCACGGTCAGCGCCAAACTGTTTACCGTGAAAATGGTAACAACAATTAAATTTGTAAATGGGATTATAAAAATACGTGATATATTTTTATGCTAGTTGTTAGAGCAAATGATGCTAAGAATATGAAGTTTAACGATGAAATCCGAGCTAAAATTAAGCAATAATTAAACCAAAAGGCTTACAATCCGGGGTTCGGACCGTCGATGGATGACCTCGGGGTCGATATCTGGACTCGATCTCGAGCTATCAGGGGTAGTCAGGAATGGGATAACAGTTAAGATGTGATAATCAAGGCTCCTTATGTCCAATACCAAACAATAAAGGAAGAACAAGTAAGAAGGCGACAAATGCTAATGTGGCCTTGAGCCGAGCAAGTTAGAAAGAAGAGAGAGAGATACAGAGATATTATTGCACTTGAGTAGAATAGTTGGAGCAACATCAGCCCTCTACAAAGTGGCATAGATTCCCCCTATATTGGAGAGGCAATAAAATATAGTACAAAGTGCATTAAATGCAAAGATACGGGGATGGGACGGCTAGGCACGGTGCTAGTGTTTGCTGATTCTAGCTGCTCACCTCAGGGATCCCCCATCCTTAGAACCATCATTGGGTCGCGGATAAATTCCCCAACCTTGGAATCTTTGCTGGACTGCGTATGAATCTCGAAGGAAGGAGCTCGATCGTAATCTTGCAGCCTCAAGGTGCTGATATGACTCCTAGAATGCACCTTAGCGGAGAGAAATAGATCCCTCTGATTTCACCGCATACAAGTATCGTCAACCCTGCAGCAGATAATGAAATTTCCTACGATAGACAAAACAAAAACCGTATATGGGGAACAACATGCAGCCAAGGAGATGTTCGCGGTACACGATGTGGCACCAGCATCAATGCCTTTGACATCGAAGGAGTCAAAGGATAATCAAACAATAAAATAGCGCTCACGAGGCACACCCTCGGCTACACCCAAATAAGACGAATAAAGGACTATACCACGCCCCCTAAATGAATGTTGGGAGCATACCGAGGCTCAAAGCACCGTCACCACTAAGGTATGACCATTCATATTTTTTGTTTACATCCTACACTAACCTTCGTGCAGGTGTCCGACCAGGACAGTCGAGATGCTATCAAGCTCGAAGACCTTGAGGTTTCAAAGCATACGTTGCACTCTTTTCCTTCGATAGAGTTTTTACCCCGAAAAGGGTTTTACCGGCAAGGTTTTTAACGAGGAAACATCAATATGCTACCTAAGAAAGACTCAACAAGTATTCAAGACTTCTCTTCAATCAACCTCAAATACTGGGGGCATCCCCACGGAAGGTCACCTCCTCGGAAAAGCTAAGATGTGCTAAATAGGGTCTCGATAGGGAAATGTGTATACTTGTACCAAGTAATCAAAGAACACTTTCCCCCCCATCAAAGCATTTCGAATGAGCTCTATATTTTTTAGAAAAATGGCTCCAGAGCAAAAAATGTCCCGAACACTCGGGGACTGATGTCAAAAACACAAAGTCTAATGACCTCAGGATCGGAAGCTTCGAACTTATAAGACCTCAATAAGGCAACGTCAAGGTTACAAAAATGGCTCAAGAATCCATGATCGCCCCAATCACTCGGGGACTGGCGTCAAAAACTCGAAACTGCATTACCCCCAGGTCGGAAGCTTCAAACTCGTAAGCCCTCAATGAGGGAACGTCAAGTCTACAAAAACGGCTCCAGGGCCAACAAAACTTTCTATGTCTCGAGGACTGCCGAGGCCATAAGACCCCATATGGGCAACCTCGACCCCGTTAGACCTCATATAAGGCATGAACTATACTTGTACCAGCTAACCAAAACTGTAAGACCTCAAAGGCATGTAAAAATTATATGACCTTACAAAAAGGCATTATCCCGATGTTAAAGTTAAGGCTATATATTCGAACTTGTAAGACCCCTAAAAAGGCATACCCTCAATATAGACGCCGAAACTACTTCACTCGGGGACTGAAAGGCTCTGGCCAAACACAATGACTATAGTCACAAGGTTGTACCAGCCAAACTAACGCGACACAAGACCCCCGACCATCGCTCTAAAATCACAGGCCTTCAAATACTTCTAAAAGAACCAGTTAAACAGGTTACCCTCAAAATAGGCAAAAGAGCTTCAACCATGTCAGCTCCAAACTATAGGTTTCGAATAATTCAGCCACCGAGCAAAACCTCCCAAGGAGCTCGTTCATAGCTACATAACGACTCACAATCGAGGATCTTAGCAAGCCGTTGAATAGTCGGGCGAACACAAAAAATTCAAAATCTTTGACGAAGGAAAAAAAATCCTAAAGAGATAATACCGACCTTACGCGTAAGAGCCATTGTCGCCAGCCCATATTAAGAGGTCGTACCGACCCTATGCATAAGTGCTGCTGTCGCTAGCCCATATTAAAGGTCATACCAACCCTATGCATAAGAGCCATTGTCGCCAGCCCATGTTAAGAGGTCGTACCGACCCTACGCGTAAGAGCCTAAGAGCCAACTTAAAAACGTGAGGGACAATGAGCTCGAGTCGAAATCCGACACGGAGACTAAGCACAAAATAGTTAACTAAATACGCCTAAAGGAAAATGCGTAAGAGCCTACAAGAATAGTACAAGAATAGTACAGGTCTCTACCGTGACATTAAATAGCTGACCAGGTCTACAAGAATAGTACAAGTCTCTACCGTGACATTAAATAGCTGTACCAGCTCCATATCTTTGTAATAAATGCATATGTACTATGTTGGGATTTCCCCTCCTATATAAAGGAGACCCTTGTCATTTTGTAAAGACACATGATATTAAATACAAGAACAAGAACATTCTCTTCTTTTAAACTTAAACATATTCTACTATCGATCCCTTGATTCTATTGCTTACATTTATTGTGTTTTATTGATTGTTCTTCAGTTATTACTCATTATGGATCATAAAGAGCCATCATCAAGGCCCTTAGGAATATTAGTTATTTCTTTTCCTTACTCACACTTAGCACCTATCGCTTAATAACTAGCATTAAAATAAATCACTTATTTTTTTACCACAAAATCATATCTAATTGTAATTACAATTTTCAAGGTAAACAGTTTGACGCCCACCGTGGGGCTAAAAACAATAGTGATTGTTTTCGTGCTGGTTTATTGAAAACACAAGTTATTCTTCAAACTTTTTCTTGTCCAAGAATCTTTGATTTCAGGTCAAAATATCTAACTTAGTTAATGCACATGAGAACAACGGTCCTGAGGACCATAGAGAGAATGGTATAGTTGTTCCAGGCACCAGTGTACCACTGCGAATACCTGAGGAAGCACCAGATCCAATCTCCGTGGATGTGGGCTCACGCAACGCCCAACACATCGATATAAGCTCCCACACTAACGGGAGTACACACCAAGAAAACTAGCAAGAAGCTTAGAGAACCCCAGCTCTAAAGGAACGAGAGGTTAGCCTTCACGTCATTTTAAAGATGTTGCAGGCACAACAGCTGGCGATTACTCAATTGCAAAGCCACCAAAAAACTCCAAGCACGACAGCACCAGAAATGGCTCGTCGAGCCGAACAGGTGCCTAAAAGATCGAGCAACAATAGGTCAGTAGCTGATCCCGCTATTATGAAGATGCTCAAGAACCTCGCAAAGAGGATTGAATCTGGTAAAAAGAAGATAGAAGCTAATGACAAAAGGTTGAAACCTACAATTCAATGGTCGATCAGATCCCCGGTGCACCCCCGATTCTGAAGGGTGTAGATTCAAAAAAATTCGTACAAAATCCATTCCCATCGAGTGCTGCTCTGAAGCCCATCTTAGAGAAATTTAGAATGCTTGATCTCTAGAAGTGAAACGGAACCTCGGACCCCAACGAGCACGTCACTTCTTACACTTGTGTTGATAAGGGAAATGATCTAAAGGACGACGAGATTGAATCCGTCCTATTAAAAAAATTCTGAGAAACACTTTCAAAAGGGTGTTGATACCCAAATTTTTACTATGTATTTTTACATTCAAACACTTTCAAAATAACTTATATAAGTATGCTCAAGTATCTTAGTATTTTTCCTAATTTTTAAAGGATTGTTAAATCAATTTATTGCCCATTTTAGCAGTATAAAAATCAATAATTATTCCCAAAATCATCATTTTTGGTGAATAACTTACTTTATTCTCATATTTATACCAAAATATAGCTAGGGTAAGTTTTATACATTTTGTCAAATTTATTTGGTATTTTAAAAGCTAAATTGCATATAATTGCAATTTTAGCCTATTTTAAGATTAATAGCATTTTATAATTATGAAATTGGTTCCAATATTTTTAAATTAATATTTATATATTATTAATTGGCTCAGTACTTTTAATTTATTTTCAGAAGTCATATTTACTATTTTTATAAAATAAAAGGGGAAAAACTAGCTATTTAAAATCTTGCCCTATTTCATTTCAATTATAGCCCAAATTGATCCACCTAAATGACCCAATTTTGAATCCCAAACGGACTGGCCTAGTTCCATTTAACCCGGCCCCTAACCCAATCCAAACGACCAAACCCTGTTTCCCACCTACCCTCTTAATTTTAGGCCGTTGATCATTCAGATCAACGACCACTATTCGCCCTTCCATAATTACACCCAAATGACTACCCTAATACCCTCATTTCATTCCAACAGCCACCTCTGAAATCCCTCTCCTCCCAAACTCTCTCAAACTCCCTCGAAGGTTCCTGAAACCCTAATCGTCTTCTACCATTTTCAACATCTCACCGGAATCCATGGCCTCTCAGGCCATGGATGGCCTATACTCACCTCCCTCCGCCCTTGAACGCTTGGTATTCGAAGTTTCGAGGTTTGACCTTGATGGTGTCCGTTCAGATCTTCTCCGATTCATGGTTCTATGGCCCCTCCGACCTTGCTCCGGTGTATCCAAGCATTAAGAGCCTATGTCTGACTTATCCGACTCAGATCGGACCTTTTCCATGCCTTTCTCGTTTAGGGTTCCTCTGAAACCCTAGATATTCGAGATTTTCTCTGATTTTCTTAGATTTGTTCTATATTTGTGCTCTACTTGAATTCCTAAACGATTTCTTCAATTTTTATTTCAAAAAATTACTTCTCTTCGATTTAGGGTTTATGAAAAGTTCAAAATGTTTCTCCGACATTTCTTTTCCTTTTTCTTTGTGTGTATTTGTCACGCATGTGCTTCTACTGCTTTCCTATATTTTTCTACTATATATGTTCTTCTGTGCCTTGTCTTTCTACTGTGTTTCTACACCATGCTCACATGTTCACCCTGCTGTGTTTTTCATATATGTTTTGTTGATATACTTTTCTAGTATTTTGTGTTCTCCTACTGTATGTATTTCCTACTAAATTCTTATGTTCTTTGTTGCCTTACTGGACCTTTATTTGAGTTCCCTTTACACATGTTTCCTCTACTGTTTTCTTAAGTGTTATAATACCTTTTTTCTCTTCTGAACTTGTTTAGGTCCCAGTTTTTTTCTTAAACATATGCTTCAAATCAGTTTCTTCACTTTGTTTGCTTCGAACTTGATATTGTATCTATTTGTTTTCTCATGAGTCTCTGAAAGATATCTCTGAGCCTATTTCAATTACTTGCCTCCTTGTCTCTGTATCTGATTTGAAGTAGGAACCCTAGAATTTGGGGGTTTTGACGAGGGTGCTTGTGTTTGACTAGGGTTCTATTTAGGAACCTTTGACTCTTTTAGACTCATTCTAGTCTATGAACTAAGTTTGAATTTCTTTGTTTACGACTTTGAACTTTTAGACTCTTCTACGCTAGACTCTTCTGATTAGCATGACAGTTCTTTCTTGTTTAAGAATGTCTGTATGCTTTTATATGTGTGCGGAACCTTTCTTCAAAAGGCTTTCCATCTTATGATTGATTTAGAATCTTTTTTTAGGCTTGATTGATTGTTACTGATTTTCCTTAAGTAAAACCTTTCTTCACCTTTTCTGACTAGATTCATTCATACCAAAATTCAAACTTTGTGATTTACTGGCTGTTAATTGATTCCTTTCCTTATTTGCACAAATCATGTGCTACTAGACTTTTGCATTAAATAAATCATTGTGTATTTACCATTCTTGTACTGCTTTGAAAAAGGTTTTGATCAATTCCTTTCCTTAATTATTTTACCCATTGGAAATCAGAATCCCTTAATAAGAGGGAAACTTTTGTAATTGATTTTCAAACTATTCTCCTACCTTATTCTGCTTGCCTTCTACACTATAAAAGGGGCACGACTCCTTTCTCACCAACACTCTCAATTTAACACTTTTATACTACTCAAGTAACATAGTTCTCTAATCATAGCATTCTGACTATTTGCTTGCTCTTTGGCTTCACAAGACTACTGTTTTCTTTTCTTGTTTCCCTGAAACTGGTATGTTCTAGTTTGATTTTCAGCCTCATCCCAATGTGTTTATTTTACAGCTTCTGCACACCTGTCTGCTTTACTGCCTATGTTTAATGTTAATCAACATACATTTCTACTGTGAATCCCTGCACCCGTGTCCACTTCTATGTGTTTGAGTTGTAGTTCATGACATGCCAATATGCAAGTTATTGTTCATTTCTGGACTTGATCCCTTAGAGGATCCTGACTCCCAAAACAATGTGTTCTAACAGGCTTGTGGAGGTGTGCCGGCACTTCCCATTGCTAGGTATACCCACTAGCCTGTCCCTGTTTCTCTACCACTTCCCCTTTCCCCTTTTCAAACTCTGCACTTACACTTACTCTTAGCTTCTCAGCTCTGCCCCCCTCCTGTAAACCTTGCCTTGGGACCTTGAGTTCCCTCTGAACTTGGATACTTGCGGGCTGGCCCTTCCACACTGCACTATGTTCTTAATCCTATATATATTTTGGTGTAAGCACTACCCGGAGTCCACTTGAGACTCTTAGGGAAGTCTGACACATCCCAAATAAGAGAAAGGCTTTGGAAATTTGATCTTCGGAGTTGGTTTACTTCATGCTTCAGACAGAAGTTTGAATCAGGCTCTCCTTGGTTGGAATTTTATGTTTCTGATGTAATTTTTTTAAATTTTCTCAGGCTGTAATAATTTGTAATAACTTATGGGGGTTTTAGTGAAAAGGGGAGGGTCAATCATGCATGCAAAAGGGGTAGATATCATGTTCATAGGGAGTTATTATATTTCTGCACTCATATCCTGTTTACAGCTGTCGTTTCTGCATTTCATATGTAGAAACCATGTCTATAGGTTTTTGCACTTCTGCATTTCATATAAATCATGTCTATAGGTTTCTGCATTTCATATAGATTCTATGTCTATAGGATCTGCATTTTCACGTAGAAAGAATGTGTATAGGATCTGCATTTTATATAGAAAACATGGCTATAGGTTCTGGATTCCCAAACTCCGCATATCATATAGATAACATGCTTATAGGACTTCCAGAATTATGCATATGCATCTATCACTAGGGAAACAGTTTATAGGTTTAAATAACAATCAGCATTCTAGATACCATGCCTATTGGACTTCTGCACTTCTATAAACGTTTAAAAATCAATAATGCCTATAAAGCATGACTATAGGAGTAATCAACCAAATCTGAATCGTCTATCTCACTTATAATGCTAAAAATTAGTAGTAGCATTGCTTAATATTTGCAGAACTTATGTTTTCTGTAACTAATAAGTCCTCTTCTTTAGAATCAGTATACTTCTGCATTAATTGATATCGTGACTATAGGTTTCACCTAAGCAAGTCGTAAGGTAAATCAGCTAGCAGAATCAGACTTCGTTAATTACAACCAGCAGGCAGGTCTGATTCAGATTTCTTATCTGAAGTATGTAATAAATTAGTTAGCCTCACCCTTTTAAGTTTCATTAGACCATAATCAGTATGTGCAATACATGCTAAACAATCTGTATTTAAGTTTAGGAGGCCTGTTTGAGCCTTTAACAGTTATATGTTTCCCCATAATTGCTCTACGTGTTTTTGATTGTCGCCTTAGATTTTGTCCTTTTAAACCCAAAAGCCCAAATCTCCCTTCCCTTTAGGACTAGTTGTCCCAAATTCGTCTGGGACTGATAGGGTCGGGGCGGGTAATTGCATGCAATAAGTAACGAAACCATTCCGCACTTTAATTCCTTAACTGGGTGGGAAAGGGTAGATATGGATGTGATGGCCGGTGCGCTAATACCATGTGTAACCCCTCTTCTGAGGAGTGATTACCGGGTATTGCATTGATGTGATCCATATTATTTGTAAACCTAGGACCCCCTCCTTTTTTCTTACTTGTTTGCTTTATTTTCAGAACTCTTTTAACTACTTCAACTACAGCTTTTCTCTATTTTCTCTCAACTTCAACTACTTGCAACCATTATGTGAAAACCCTCTTTGTATTGGAAACCCTTACGTGTCTAATTGTTGTTCGAACTTAAAGTCACAATTGTAGTATGGCCGGGAACCATACTAGTGGATCCTCAGGGTGCATAACACCTTCCCCTCGGGATAATTTCTAGCCCTTACCCAATATCTAGTTTTCTAAATCAATTCCTCCCTAGTGTCCTAATGCACTTTAATCATTAGGTGGTGACTCTCCAATTCAAACCTAATTCCCGAAGGGGAACGAGTTGTCCTCCCAAATGTCCTAAACCTGATTTCGCGAGAAAGAGGGGGCACGACAGCGTGGCGACTCTGCTGGGGACACCCTTTAGGCTTTTACCATTTCATGTTATTTGTGACTTTATGGTACTTCACACGTCTTTATTTAATGCCTTTAAATATTTATTTCTCTTATTCTACTACGAAACTGACTTGGCTCTTTGTTTCTTTCCTTTATTTCTTTACTGATTTCCTTTACTACTCTCCTTCATTCCGTTGTAAATTCTGAGGAAATATTGTAATTATTACTTTATGAACATGCAAATACGTGACAACTTGTTTAATTATTATAACTACATATTCACCATCATATTCCACTCGTGCCAAACAAAATACCATAGCAACGCTTATAATGAGTGATTGCGCTCTTCTGATATTTTCACCCTCTAAATTCAGCAAAGGCATATTTGCGGTAAAACCAGTCGATCAACAGTGTACTCGACGGTTCCGTACCTTTCCCACATGAGTTGTCTGCTCAAGGGTACCAGTGTAAAACCCCCTATAAACCTTACTCTGTTTAAACTGTGCATGCATCATGGTCAAACCTAACCGAGTCAGTTATGTTGTCCGCATAATGACTCTTTAAGATAGCCTTGTCCAAAGTCCACTGGGTTTTCCAAAAGCCCAAACGGATACTACCACGTTCGGTTCATTTATTTGGAGAACTAAATGCTTTATGCTAATTGTTGGTATTAAATAGTCGAGTATGGTGGGGATAAGGGCCTAACCCTTTTGTCTTGCAGAAAATGAAGAACGAGGTTCCCAACTTCGGTATAGTTAGCATACCCTCACTCTTGCTAGACTAGTGGAGGAGTCTTCCATCAAATGACAAAATCAATGAGTGGAAAGAGAGGGCCACCAAAGCTAGCGAAAAGTTGGAATATGTGAAGTACAGCCTGCTGGAATTGGAAGGGAAAGTGAGAAAGAGAGTCACCGACTGCCAGAACGTTCAAGGAAATGAAGGAGAACACATTGCAAAGGAATTTCTACTGGTGAACCTATGGGAGCTTGAGGATTTGATTAATGAGAGCATTCAACTTGAGGAAGGTCCTGGGGGGACCAAATAGATAGGAATCTTTTTTTTTTGCTTTAAGAAATGTAATAAGGCCAATGACCACTAGTGACATTTTATTCCCTTGTTATTTAGTGTCATTTTGGGATTCGTCTACTTTTATCAATAAAATGAGGCATTTAGCATTCTATGTTGTCCAAATCAATTTGTCGCTAGGCCTACCTCGGGCACAACGAGGCTCCCAAATTAGGACACGATTTACATTTTTGCACTATGTGTTTAAATATCGCAACATCTTTTCCTTATAATCCTCACTGACTTGTTACCCTTTTGTTTTATTTTCATTTATTTATTCCCCTCCCCCAAGGTTAGTTCGTGCACTCTAGCATCGTCATCCTATTCCACAAGATCAAAGGGCCCTCCACCCACTCCTTCTTCTAGTCCTATCAGCAGCAGGAAAAAGAAAAGATGGAAGATTTGAACAACACCAGAAAGGAAAGCTCAACTGAACGGGTAGAGGTCACTCATGGTGCTCAGGTCTCCAAAGAAAGTGCATCCTAACTCGAGCAGAAGCTGTTGAAATTTCAGGAGGAACTTGATCAGGTTCGGAACTTGGCGAGCTTATCATTTTCCCTCACCACCCAGATGTCAATTTTCCTAACGCTCAGAACCCTACACCTCCATAAAACATCCCAAAAACACAAAACCATCTCGTTCCTCACCAGCACTGCAATACCTATCATACTTCTAGCAATACCGCACTACTCATCCCAGAACCGGTGAATTCCACAAATGACCATTTCCACACTGATAACACCCCCATCTACGTGGACACCATGCCACACTCTACCCAACCCATTTCAAGCATACCCGAGTCTAATGATAAAGACTCACTAATCAGGAGTCTGGCTGAAGAGCTTAAGAAGTTGACTAGCCAAATTCAGGGTGTCGAAGGAAGCAAAGGAATTGAGGGGCTAAACTATGAAGATTTGTGCATACAACCCGATATTGAACTGCCCGAGGGGTACAAACCTCCAAATTTCAAGATGTTCGATGGTACAGGAGATCCGAGAGTTCATTTGAGAACATACTGCGACAAGGTGGTCGGAGTAGGTAAGGACGAAAGGATCCGCATGAAACATTTCATGAGGAGTTTGAAGGGAGATGCTCTGTCTTGGTACATTAGCCAAGATCCGAAGAAGTGGTCGAAATGGGCAAGCATGGCGTCCGATTTCGTGGACAGGTTCAGGTTCAACACAGAAAATGCGCCAGATATGTTCTACATCCAGAACCTAAAGAAGAAACCCGCACAGATATTCCGCGAGTATGCTACTCGCTGGAGATCAGAAGCTGCTAAGGTCAGTCCGGCTTTAGAAGAGGAATAAATGAACAGGTTTTTCGTCCGAGCTCAAGGCCCGTAGTACTATGAAAGGTTGATGCTGATTGAAAGTGTATCAAAAGTGTAAGCTCACAAGCTTTGAGGCTTTGCAGGCTACCAACAAGGCTCTACAGTCTGGTGGAACGACCAAGAAAAGGGACTTGAACGCCATGATGGTTGCACAGAGAACCAATTCCCCTATCAAATACCAAACCTACCAATGCCTCCACTCACATATCAACCTACCCCAAATTACCAAGCACCCTCGCCCTCTTACCAAACTCCACCACCTACTTACCAATCACCTTCACCTCCCACATATCAACCTACTTCATCCAGATATTCCCACCCCGCACATCTCTACCAAGTCTACAATACTCAACCCTCTCATTATCAATCACCTCCCACTAACCGAAACTTTCCTAGACCCCGACCAAATTTTGACCGCAGACCTCCCAAATAATATACCGCCATTGCCGAACCAATCGACCAGCTGTATGAAAGGCTCAAAGCTACTGGTTATGTCACCCCCATCCCCGGTATAACTCCTGAAAACCCTTCCCAATGGGTCAATCCTAATAAATCCTGTGCATACCATTTCGGCATGAAAAGGCATACCATTGATGAATGCCGTTCTCTAAAAGATAAGATCCAGGAACTGATCGATAACAAGATTATTGTGGCAAAAGAGCCTACTCCGAATGTCCGCAACAACCCTCTGCCCGACCACAAGGATGGAGGCGTTCACATGATTGAGATAGAGGATGATTGGGACCCCAAGGGATCAATCGGATTGATCGCCAAAGGTGACGAGCCAAAGAAATCAATAGTCACCCTTAATCCGATTGTAGTCCAGATCCAGCTTTTTGGGGACACCAAAGTGAATATGTCCATACCACTTGAGTTCGAAGATCCATCTTCTGCAAAGACGCCAAAACCGATTGAGGTCGAGTTTGGGTCTCCAGCAAATGCACCTGCACCATTTGAAGTTGCTGTGTTACCTTCCAAAACACCTACTCCATTTGGAGTAAAAGTGCCCATTCTGATAGCAATGTAGGCTATAACCCCATTCCATACAAAGGCCATCCCTTGGGACTACACAGCCGAGGCAAGAAGGAAAGGGAAAACCAAATCCGGAGAAGCAATTGCGGCACAGGGTATAACAAGAACCGGTAAGGTCTGTACTCCGAAACATTTGGCTGAGCCAAGCAAGCAGACCTCTGGTCGGCCGAATATTACTGAAACTGGGCCTGATAATCTCTAAAGGAAGATACAAGCAAAGGAGTACTCAGTCATTGATCAGCTGAACTAAACACCGACACAGATCTCTATCCTAGCTTTGCTGCAAAGCTCCGATGCACATAAGAACGCCTTGTTAAAGGTGCTGAGTGAGGCATATGTACCAAGCAACATCATAGGAGGAGAGATGGCAAACATGGTAGGGCAGGTATTGGAGAGCCACAAGATCACTTTTTATGAAGATAAGTTGCCACCAGAAGGGTTGAGTCACAACAGGCACTGCACATCACTATGCAATGAGAGGATTATTTAATCCCCAGAATCCTAATTGACGGAGGGTCCAGCCTCAACATTTGTCCGTTGGTAATACTCATGACATTGGGAAAGATCCTGCATGAGATCAAGGATGGGGTCATCAATGTCAAATCTTTCGACAGTTCCCAAAGGTCCACTATTGGGGAAATTAGCTTATGTCTTCAAATGGGGCCTACCTGGTTTGATGTTGATTTTCAAGTAATAGACGGTACAACATCTTACAACTTGCTTTTGGTATGGCCTTGGATTCATGCCGCTGGGGCTACAACATCGACCCTACATCAGGCAGTGAAGTTTAGGTGGAACCACCAAGAGGTGATCATTCACGGTGACGGTAGCAATCCCATATAAAGTCGCCAAACCATCCCAACGATCGGAGGTAGAAGAAATATAGGCGGGGAAAACTACCACAACATCAAGCGAGTCAACGTAGTTGATAAGGATAAATGGTGGGACAACAAAATTGAAAGTATATTGAACTGGAGCGGATATGAACCTGGCAAGGGACTTGGCAAGAACCTCCAAGGAATCACCAAACCTATCAAGCTGAAGAAACATGGCACCACTTTTGGTCTGGGATACGAGTACACTTAGGAAGAGTTCAACAACTGGTCGCCACCATGGAGCGGCCCTTACCACCCACTGGAGCAGACGATACCCCATTTGGGATAGACTTTCCAGTCAGCTGATGTTATATATGGGTCGGAAGAAGAGGAAGCACTGGCAACAATGAGGAATTTATTCATGGAAGATGATGACATGGATTGTTGTGTCATTTTCAAGGAGGAGGGGGGGGGGAAGGCCCTTCCATAGAGGCTGTAAGACGAGGAGCATGCCTCAACAATTAGACCATCAGAACCACCAGAGTACGGAAAGCCTCGGGGTAGCAAGGCTGAACAAAGCATCATGCACTATCTTTCATTTTTACTAGTTGATTTTCCTTTCGCATTTTTGAATTTTCGCAATAAGATCTTAATATTCAAAACAGTTATGGCATTTAGCAAAACATTTTCTCTATAAATTTTACTCTTATTATTTTTCTCTCATTACTTTACTCATACATCATTACTATTACTTATCTTGATGAACCAAGGACTGTGACATGCAACTAGACAACGCAACAAACAGACATAGATTCAGAGGAATATGACATACAAGAAGAGATTGTTAAAGAGGTTGAAAATTTTGAGAATAGTCCTAAGTCCAACTTGGATGAGACCGAGATTGTTAACCTGGGAGATACAGAAAACGTCAGAGAAATGAGAATCAGTGTCCACTTATCGCCATCAGAAAAGAAGGAATACAGAAAATTTTTAAGGGAATATGAAGACATATTTGCTTGGTCGTATGATGACATGACTGGTCTGAGAACATCTTTTGTGGCTCACAAACTGCCAACCGATCCAACATGTCCGCCAATAAAGCAAAAGCTCAGAAAGTTTAAGCCTGACATGACTCTGAAAATCAAGGAAGAAGTCACTAAGCAAGTCAAAGCCAATGTTCTCAGGGTAGTAGAATAA